>NC_063189.1:32001263-32108763 GCF_017589495.1 Alosa alosa | reverse complement strand
AAAGTTACATCCTTGCGCCGAAATAAGGGGCAGTGGGTCAATGTTCATAAAAAAAATGGTCTGCCAAAGATTATTCATAAGCGTCTACAAAGCAATCTCCAAAGCATAGTCTCTCATGCAATTTAATCAAATTTGAAATTATGCTACTTAATTCCAAATACAGCGCCCTTGACATTTATTGGAATTGAGTAAAAACAGGTATAAGAATAATGTTTTGGTGATTTATCTAGTGTATCAAATGTCTTAGAAGTGAAAGAATGACCTCAGGGAATGGATATGAAAATAGGTACTCGTCTGAACATGCCCATGTTTACAATTAAAGCAATAGTGAATATGTTTCAATTAAAGCAATAGTGAATATGTTTCAGCCTTGAAGTGTGACAAACTTGCTTGGACAAGGACCTAGTGTATCTTGCCCCCAAACACATTGAGGAGGATCCATAAGGATCACAAGAAAATGCATCTTGGGCTCACCACGTCTTCAAAAATATCAATAATTGACAAGGCAATAAATTATTTAGAATAGATGCAAATTGATAAAAAAATGATAAAAAAAAAGGTAAATGGCTGGAGTTGCTCAAACTATTGGATCATCGTCTGAATGAGTTATATGGTCAGATCAGATTAAATGTAACGTTTTGCCAATAAGCACTGTTTTTATTGCAAAGGCTCTGGGGAACCTCATATGCTCATATACTCCATGAAATAACTCAACATTTTAACCAAAAACTATTGGTCTCTGCCAAGACACTAAAAATGGGTCATGATTGGATCTTCCAGCAGGTTAATGATCCAAACATATATTCAGATTAAGACAAAACTGGTTTACTGAGCACAAAATCAAGCTTTTGCCATGGTCATCTCCATGATTGTATCTCCATAGAAAACCAGTAGGCCGAGCTAAGAAGAGAGTAAGCAAGAGAGGACCCAGGAATCTAGACAATCTGGAGAGATTATGTAAAGATTAGAGATGTAACGGTATGAAAATTTCATCTCACGGTTAGAGTGACCAAAATTATCACGGTTTTCGGTATTATCGCGGTATTTTTAAAAGTGTGTTCAATATGTTCAGAAAGCACTAATAGGCCTACACAAGCTGAAATAGTTTCAAAATGTGTGACAGCATTTACTATATTACAAAATATATGACTTGGAGTTTGCTATTTCTGTTATATGGATCCATTGAGTGAGATCAAAGTAAGTGTTCAAAATAAAACTTTAGGCTACGGTATTCTCCTGATAACATGAGTGGAATAGATTTAATGTACACGCATATAAAAACATGCAGAGTGGCTACATGATACAGTGCATGTTTTGCGGTGAAGCCAAATCCGAATCACGGGTAAATCCATCAAGTAGATAACAGAATCAGTAGGGTACCAGTTTTGTTGTACCAGGCCTACTGTATGTCAAAAGCAGGCTCAGATGAAGCTGGGAAGGATTAAACACACGGTTCCCACACCGTGGTAATCAACCGTGATAATCCTGATATTTGAAATGAAAACGGTAATTGTTATCGTCAACATTTTTATCACGGTTTACCATTATACCGGTAATCGTTACATCCCTAGTAACGATCAATGGTCTCAAATCTATTGCTTTGTATTCTCCAACTTTATGGGATGTCATAGGAGAATATCAAGAGCTGCTTTCAAAGGGAGACTTTACAGATATAAGAAATAGGCAGTGTGGGGAGTAACGCATTACAAAGTAACTGTAATTCCACATGCAGTTCCACTACTTTTAGTGTAATTCCACTACTTTTAGTGGTAACGAGCATGTAACAAAGAATTTTTGTAAATCAAGTATCGCAATTACAATTACTGAAATTTGAATGAAATTTGATCTTGAATGAAAGACTGCAGACAAGATGACCGATGCACATTTGCTGCTTCTGATCTAACGTCTCCTGACCTTAGAGAACTCATGCAAGGCTATTGATTTAAAGGCCTGTTGAAACTACAATAAATAGATCTAAAAATTAGGTTTATTGTGTGTGTGACTGTTCAGTACTGTTCATATTGACATTTTAAAAGTTAAAAGTGTACAGTTTAAAAGTAACTCAAAAGTTACTTTCTCTAGTAGGCCTAACTAATTACTTTTGATAAAGGCTACAGTAATTGGTAAGGTAATTCAATTACTTTTCAAAGAAGTAACTAGTAACTGTAACTAATTACTAATTTTTAGTAATTTGCCCAACACTGGAAATAGGGGTTACAATAATTGTGGTAGATGTGTTTTTGTTAAAAAAAAAAAAAAAAAAAATTCTATCTTTATGAGGGATTTATCTTTCTCAGAATTTTTCTCTTCAAGATTGGATTTGTCCCTATTGTTTTCTTTGAGATAAATTGCCAAAAGATGTTTTTTTATACAGCTTTTTACTTAAATTTGCCTGTGGGTATACTACTACTACAACATATATGTTGCATTTATTTAATTTTATTCCAAGTCTGTTTAAAACTGTACTGGATATGCTTTCAGGATAAGATATCTGGAGCTAATTGAAATCTGTTGCTATAAATACTACACCAGAGGATGTGCAGCACACACAAACATCTTTCAGGGTCAACATATACAAGCAGTTCTAATACATCATGCAAGCCTGCCACATAATCTGAATGCAGATAAGTAAACTTTCTGACATGCTTATTGAGAGCCATGAGCAAAGCTTTGTGTTGAGGTGCTTTTCCCTGATGGTTTCTCATAAGGAAAGATCCATATTTGCTGATTTGGCTGGGTGTTAACCTGCTGTTGCAACCAGGCTTCTTCCTGGCATGAGACAGTCAATGATCCAGTGTCATGAAAAATTTATCTGGTATTACATTGTGGTCACTGAAAGCCTAGGCTGTGTCTTATCATGTTTCATATCCCAGATATCATCTTTCATATCCTCAAACAACACAGGCAAAAACAAGAACCCATAAGGTCTTGATTTTTATTTATTTATTTATTTTGTAGCATTAGAGTTTGTGGGAATGGGAACTTCAGTGCTTTTTTAAAGATGCAGCCAATTCTGACCTTATCGATTCTTCCTCTGAAAATGTAGTGGCAAACATAATGATCAAAGAAGATGATCAGCACCTGATTAATGTCATTATGAATATCATCAGTTGTGATGTCATAACGTAATCTGGTATACAGTTCAAACTTACACATCCTGTCAGTACAATGTCTTATGAACTACATGGGTAGAATGTTTGACATTTTAATGACTGAATGAATAGTTATCATACTTAGAAACAAATAAAAGAATATCCCATATCATTGATGTTCAGAATGAATTGGCAGGATAATTTGTTTGCCCACTTTATTAAATGTCCCTCCCTCCTGACAGTAAAGATAATATTATTTATTCTTTAAAATTAAAATATTGAGCTGAAATGAGTGAGTGCACACTACTGAGACCTACATTAAAAGGCCTAACAACACTGTGACCCATATTTGCTCAGTAGATTGCAAGATCGCTTTAATGTGGATTCATTAGGGAACAATCTTTCCAACTTCGGAAGCTAAAGTGGAGTTCAAATCCCAATGGATACTTTTATCGAGCACTTTTGATGATTTAAATTTTGCTTTGATATAATTTATTTATGCCTCAGCCCGGTTAATGATACACGTCTGGCAAAAAAAGAAAACTCAAACCAACCAGTGGTGACTTTTCCAGGAAAGGCAGTGTGAGTTACTGCCGGTACCTCTGTATAAATCCATTCTTAAGATTTGTTGTCTGGTACCACTTGTGGGTCTTGATAGAATCCTGCATTGCATTTGCATTCGCTGGCTTAGCCACAGTGTGTAGTCCTTAAACGTTTGACAGCCGGTCATAAATCTAGGTTTAGTATTTCACATCAAGATTTCATTTTCATTGTCCACTGCCAATACTGCTCTTTGCATGCCGGGATAATGTGTGAGGCACATTTGTCATGCATGCCATGCACCCATTAAACTTCTGCAGAACTTTTTAAACAAATCCAGAGAGAAAACAAGTTGTGGCCCCTCTTGTCAAATGTATCTTGGCTAAAGTACATCTTGTCAACAGAATAAGTAACTATGAGAGTAACATTGAGCTCATTTATAAAAATGTAAGACATCTTAAAAGGGTCCGTGGAGTGCTAATTATGAAAAGTTTTAGGGGATGTTTTTTTTTTACACAGATCATACTGTCAAGGATTGAAATTATACCACTAGTGTAATGCAAAAGGGGTTTGAGCCTTCATGATCATCTTGATGCTCTTCACGGAGTTCATTTCTTACCACAGCCATAGATGATAATAATAACAATATGTCATATATTTTAATGATACAAGAGATGTGACATGACCAATTAAAACCAATCAACTTTACACCCACCACATACATAATACATACATACATACATAGACACACAGACACACGCACAGACATACACACACACACACACACGCATGCACACACACGCACACATGCACATACACAAGTTATTGCTAAGCATATGAATCGACATTTGTGCACCTACCGACTGACAAGGGAAATATTCACTTCTGCTTCACCTGAGGCATCAAAAAACACAATTATAATGGCAGGTACTAATTAGCTATGGCATTGATTGACTTGGGAATGCCTCCAGCAGAATAATGCATGTTGCTTTTGGAGTGCTGTTAGAGTGCAGAGAGCAAGGGCGTAGGTTTGGTCTGAGCTTTGGTCGGGACACTACCCAGCTGCCCCCACCAAAAAAAAAAAAAGGAAAGAAAATAATGTATGATACACAACCTTTGTATGATGCATTACAGTACTTATACACCATGTCAAATTTACCCGTAGCCCTGAATCTTCCTATCTGGGGTGTGTTTCCCAAAACCATATAGTTGCTAACTTAGTTAGCAACGTTGTTGGTTGCAATGCAATTTCCCATTGCCAACCAACTAAGTTGCTAACAGGTTAGCAACTATGGTTTTGGGAAACGCACCCCTGAGCAACAACCTGGCCGGGGTTCATCTGATAAATAAAATATTGATGTCAGGAGCAGTGACACAGCAGCATGACTCAAATCTTGAAAAAGACAGTAATCACTAGGTCTACCTTTAATATTATAATATTAAAATTGTCTGAGGGTGGCTGGGTTGCTTCTTCTGTCACCTGACAAAGTAACAAATCGTTTTGTCGCTTTGCCGCTCTTGCATGTGTCGTGGTCAAAGCACGTGGCGTGCTGTAAGTCGTTGGTTTTGCGCTGAGCCCAGCGGCAAGCACAACAAAAATCTTTGGGACGTTACCTCAACCAAGAGCATCCTAGCGGCGAGTGCAGCGCATACCGTATGAAATCATGCGATAGCCTATGTAGCCTTGTCAGTGCATGCCAGCTTGTTTTTAAAGGGGAACTTGGCAACTATTTCAACGTAATAAACCCGTTTAGAAATCATTTGGATGGTTAAATGACCTGTTCCGGTGAAAATGGTGACTTTCCCCGCTGCGCCTAGCGTCCCCAGGCGGAAAACCAACCTTGCAACATTGAGACTACCGTCCCGGAAAGAGAAGTGAGAAACAAGAAACTTTTAAATCGTGTTTCTTACCTTGTAACATCCACATAGTTCTACCAAACTTATACTAACCGTTCGCTAGCTTGTAAACAAATCCATGTGCTTTATCGTTACCTTTTCCCACAGTTTGAAATAGCATAATGCACAATTTATCCAGCAGAGGGGGAAATCCTGCCAAGTTTCCCTTTAAGAGGGGAAATTGTATGACAACAATAACTCATCACATGAATATTTGGCATAGGCTACATCACAAAATTGCATAAATGGAAACCAAACTGGTGTAGACAAAGGCAAACCCTTTAACAGGTGACATTAATTGGGCATGAATCATTGCATTGAACGCTATTTGCCAATGAGCAGAAACACACACAACATTCTATTGATTGACGACAAACTATTGATAAGATGTGCACTAGGCCTGTACAGAAACTGGTCTGTAACATTGGACAAATAAATAACATTGTGTTAGGAACTAGTCTAGCGCTTTAGTGTAGACACGACACAAAACACTTCCACATCCCATGTGCCAGGGGGCAGTGTGTTGGCATGCACCTGTGTTTTCTGTGAGAGAGGATAAGCAGATGCATGGGGGCCTGCTCGCTCTCGGACACAACACCAACTTCGATCGACGCGAGAGGACGCTTGTGGGGCTCCGTCACTGAAGCGCGTAGTTTAAACCTACGTACCAACCATCTCCCAGCTGAGGCTGTTTTCACAGCTTCCCGTGAATTAACCTACCGCTGCTTGTGCTGGCCGCAATCGGGCTAAGACGGGGCTGGCCCCGACAGGTAAGCCTCACACTGTTTACTCCCTGGCTGCATACACAACTAGACTCATATGCCATTTCTCACGTCAATACACTACACCTTAGCTTATTCATCCCTAGACAGATACTTGTATTTAGTTTGGGTAGTGGCGTGTAAATTTCCAGGTGCAGTAAGGACGGCTCTTGTAAGGTTTATAGGAGCTGTCTTTACAATTGACTCTCAATATCTATCCTGACTCAGCAAAAAACCTTTTCTTGCTTTCTTTGCCGCAAACTCAGCAAATCATGGGCCAGCTTGCAGGTAACGTCTTTTTCAATTAATTGAAAGGCGAGCCCACATATCTCTCCTGTGACATGGGGTTTCAACTTTTGAAAAGCTTTGTTCATCCGACGCCAGTCACTGATCGCAGTTTCAAAGTTTGTTTGTTCGATCTTTTTAAGTTTTAAGTGTAGTAGCCTATTTGTCCCCTTTGGAATTATATCTCGAAGTACCCTCAGGAAGAGGTCAATGCTTTATGTCCTGGAATTAGGCGTGCTCAAAAAGGAGGGGAAAAAAACGTCCGGCTAGATTTTTTGACAGTTTTCAGGGGTTATGAGGAGCAATATGAGAGAGAAATTTGGAGATCACTGATCGTGGTTTTGGGAGCCCGTTTGGGAGCCTACAGGCGTCAGTGAGGGAAGTGGGAAATTATTTAACCCTTTGTACTGAGAGAACAATTTAGTGAAATGAGCGCACTATTTAGTAAAATGTGGGCACGATTTAGTAAAATGAGCATATGATTCAGTAAAATGAGCGTACGTTTTCTGGATATATATGCCAAAAAATATCTTCTAATGACCCCTCCAGGGTTCCGTACTACGGAGCCCGGGAGGTGACATGAAAAAATCTCGAAGATCTCGAATTTCTTTTGCGAGATCTTGACTTTCTTTTGCGAGTCTTGCAAATCCATCAATGCATATGAGAGCCACTAGAAATGTTCCGGAGAGCTTTAGCCACTGGAATTAGGTTGCAGTTCCTTATTCTGGCATCTGCGTTGGTCTGAGGTTGCGTTCCACACTGACTGACAAGCCAACCTAGTCAGGGTGCGATTTGTGAAAAAAGCCGAGGGGGGGCAGGGGGGTCATCGCTCCTACACATCACTCCATCCTAAACCTCTATTTCAATAGTCAATTTGATTTTAGAGGCTTTAAATATATGTTTCATTTCCCTTTCTCTAACTTGTTTAGCTGTATTCTCCAGTGCAGTGAACAAGCCGCTGCATTCTGCAGTGAGTCAAGACCAGAAGTTAACGTTACCACACACACACAGTGATAGTCTTTTGATTTTAGACAGGGCCGGTCCTACGTTATTCTGTGCCGGGGAGCAACACGCCCACGACCGCAACAGCCATTGTGGCCTAGGTATGCGCACGCAGCACAGGCGAGCACAGGCTACCAGGAGAAACATCAACCAATTCAGATCAATTAGTTAAAATAATATAGATGGACCATACAATTGCAAGCCACCGTGCCACAGCGGGCTACTGTATTAATGTAATCATTACCCTACCGTATCCTCGAACTCGTCTGTTGCCCGAACGTGAAGCCAAGAACCATAGGCCTACCTTCTTTGCGTTCTCTCCCTCCTTTTTTGTATTTTCTATCCTCTGTTTATGTTCTTTTTTTCCGGCTACCAAATTTGTTTACAGACATTTTCCCACTAGTTTTGCCTACCAAGCATACGCGTAGCCACGGCCGGGCCTGTCTACTTGTCAGTCTTGCCCGTCCAATTAGAGGGCTTTACATTCACCATCTAAAAAAGACGCACAAGTCAACACTGCACTGATAGTTCAAGAATCAGTAAAATCGTGTAGGCTACAGCCGGCAGCTCCGTAATTGTCAGATGTGCGTTCATATTCCACTTTTTATGTCATAAACGTTGCATGCCTATGAAAAGGCTTTGCAGTAGGATTGTCCGATGTTCAAGCTGTTGCTTCAATTTGTGTTTTAATTTATGCGACGCACCGATGCTGGGTTCATGCAGTTTTGCGCAAGTTTAAAATGTTTAGCCGACAGCATAACTACTACTACTACTTGCCATGGCGCCGCCGCGTTCGGACGCCTTTTTGGTTGCTCCGCCTAATTTGTGCTTATATTTACTCTTTTACCTTTTATTAACCCCTAATTTTTTGCACTTTTCCACTGCACTGATTACATATGATGTTACACTCAGAAACATCGGAAATGAATTGCCTTTTTTGTTTCGGGATGTTTTAATCGACGATTCTACCTGGCCGACTGAGATTCTCCGAGATGCAAACATAGTCCAGTATTTCATTTGAAATTGAAATGAAGTTGTATGGACTGGACTATGTTTTTTTTTTTTTTTTTTAACGGCGACGAAATTATGAATTTCCAGAGCACACTTGGCAAACGACTCCTACGGACTTTACCCTAAAGATGGCAGCAAAGATGGCAACATTTCCGGAAAGGTACTGGCTTGATGAAATTCATTCTGGACTCTCTATCCGACCACATAAAGACCTCAGGATACTTCGGTTTGGCTTTAGGGACCCTCACTACCACGTAAGTGCAATGTTGTTTGGAACTGTAGAAGAGGTATAAAAATAGTGTTTTGTAGTGGCGAAATAATATGCCCTTCTCACTTCCACGCTAACGAGCTTTGACTAAAAACGGTAACATCGAACTTTCTCAAAACACATCCGAATGACATGATTTGGATTGGTCAACTCAACGTATGTACTCCCAATCATAATCACCACTAATGATCAGCGGGCAACCTGTAGAGAGTCACAAGTCCAGACAACGACTCTACTTCCTTCGTCAGCTAAGGAAATTCAAAGTTTCTACATCCATCATGAAGGCCTTCTACACTTCAGCGGTTAAGAGTGTTCTAACTGGTAGCATCATCACCTGGTATGGGAACTCCACAGTTAGAGATTGTAGTACTCTGCAGAGAGTAGTGCGCTCAGCTGAACGTACTATAAGAACTCAACTCCCTGCTCTACAAGATATCTATTCCAGAAGAGTACTCTTAAGAGCCCAAAAGATTCTGAAGGACTCTTCTCATCCTAACAATGGATTATTCCTACTGCTGAAATCAAGAAGACGCCTATGTAGTCACAAAGCCAGAACTGAGAGACTCAGGAGAAGTTTTGGTAACACTCTATAATAAGGTGCCATAATAAATAGCAAACTAGTAATTACTTAACCCTTTGTTAATGATTGTTAATTGTTACTAAAATATCTATTTGGCACAAGTTAATAGTTTTTTTCATCATTAATTAAATATTAGTTGTTTGCATAAAATCTGTATGTTAATGTTTTAACAAATCTATTAACTAATATTGTATTAATATTTGTTAATATTAACTAAATGTCTTTTTGGCACTAATTAACAGTTATTTCTTACATCATTTAAATGTTAAATGTTTATTTACAAACTATATGCTAATATAAAAGTTAATGACATTTTATTATTTATATAGCTTTTCTGATTAGCTTTGTGGAGAATTTATGGAATTTATGGTTTATGGCTTTATGGTCTTGTGAATAAGGGTGAATAAGGCACCCTACTGCCAGTGGTTGGTTGTGTGAGAGTTTGTGCACCTCTTCCACTTCATCCTTATTGGATACCTTTGTGGTTGGCTGTCCTGTAATCGGTGACCCTCTGGCTAGTGTTTGAAAGTAGTGTACTCTTTGCCTTTGGAAGTACTATTTGGTTGCTGCTTGGTGAATTTGCTTGGTGAATTAGGTGAAATTCAGGAGAGGGGGGTGTAACCGAGTTAGAAATGTAGTTTAGTGTTTGTATGTGATTTTCACCGTAATTAAGCAGCCTTATTGAGATTGGTGTTTTGGAGCCCCCTTTGGAGAAACGGTATACTGCAGCTCTGCTGCGTTTTGTCCTTGTATTGTTGCCATAGCCGATCAGAAGTGGTATGCTTTGCATTGGGTAGGTTGACTGTATGAAGCTCTCCCCACTTTGTTTTCATTGTGTAACTGTAAAATGTTGTTTAAGTTGAAAACTTCGATATACCACCTGTATTATATTACTTTACATGTATTGTTAGGATTTGGGTGCAATTCTAGCAACTTAGAGAATGTTTATTAATGTTTTCATTATGACCACGAGTAGAGTTCATACACACCGAGTCTAACGTGACTAGCTGTAAACTCTGCGAGCAACTTTTCATGCATTCAGTGTAGTTAGTGTGCATGGAAAGTGCAATTCAGTCTAGCAGGAAATTAATGTACATTTAGTTTAGCATTATGTTTATGCATTACCTCCATATGGTCTATGTCTCATTGTTTAGTGAGTCTCAGAATATTAATAAGCTGTCGTTCTGTGCACCTGAACATTCCATGTTGCATGTCTCGCTTGCTAGTAGGGCTAGCAATGATGCATGTAATATAGCCCATTCAACTACTTCTTTTTATTTTGCTTGTGCAGATGCTGTTTTATGTATGCCAGTGCCTGAAGACATGTTTTGTTTTAACTTTTCCTAAAGTAATAAATGTGAAAAGCCAGTTTTGGTCTCATTCCCTTCACTGTCTGACTAATAGTTATATATTACTAATATATTAATAAAGCTTAACCAACTTTAATGCGTAATTTGTCAGCTGTGATCAAATGCCTTCAATAAATTCCACTTTTATGTCATAAATATAACATGCCTATGATTAATGTTTACTTAATGGCCACCCATTTGAACATTTCTGGCTACGCTACCGAGAACAGAATCTCTAAATCTCACGTCTTGACAGGTCACGTCTAACGTAGCCTACTACTCCCCACGGGGGAGGGGTAACTTTTGATACATTTTTAAACATAAATCGTTATCAGCCAATAGGGAAACTACCAGAAACAATAAGCAACAACGCTTTAAGCTGGTAAGTGAGACACATCGATGAATGCACACTTAATGCAGAATCACCACAGAAAGCGTTTATTTGATTATTTATTTTTCTGCCCAAACACTGTCTCAGTATTTTTTTTTTTTTTAACCTTTTTTTTTTTTTTTTCATGTCACCTCACAAGCTCCATACCGCACTTTAGTGTCCAAAATGACAGAAAGTTACCCCATCCTTTTGGACTCGCAAATGTTTAGTGCTGTGCACAGCATGCCACTTAGCCAATACATTGCTTTAGGGCTGTAAGCTCTTATTAAAATGATGTAAACCGACTAGCCTCAAAACCTGGATTAGAAGAAAAGACATCATGGCCACTGAAACCCATCTATCTATGCATTATTAATCAGGCTATCCTTTTAATCTCCTCTTCCACAGAAACTTTAAGTCATGTTTGTATTGCATTTTTAGTGCACACGCAGAGTAATTCATGTGGACTTGATGACATGATGATCTGACCCCCTTTCTGTATGAAAACCAGTGTTTGCATTCACTTTAGAGGGTGACGCTATTCACGTAAAGCCCCTACAGTAAGTCAATCACAAACAGTAAGCAATCATATTGCTGCTTTAGTGGTTTAATACAGTATTATGTACTCAATAGACACCCTTGATATACACTGGATTCTCTCAAAGCCAAAACAAATTGGCTTGTCATCTGTAGGATAGACATTCCTTCAATGTCTAACTTTTCTAACGCTATTTCATACAGATGGTCAGATTTCCTGCTCATTTCCCATAGAGTAATATCATTGTTTACTGAAAGAGGTCAAATATTATTCACAGAAAAATGCATGTTTTTTATACTGTTTTTTATATTGTGTGGTCTATTGCACTGTAAGTCATCTGGGCACCACATAGACATAGAGATAATATTTTACACTACTCTACCTACCACCTATTTGCAATTTAGCCATTTGTTATCTGTAAATAACATATCTTTGTATATACTGTATGTTATGAGACAGCTGCACCGGCACACAGTCAACTGCTACCTCTCTCTGTCCCCCTCTATCCCTCTCAATCTCTCCCTCCCTCCCTCTCTCTCTCTACCTCTCCCTCTCTCTCCCCCTCCCTACCTCTCTTTCCTCTCTCTCTCTCTTTCTCTTTCTCTCTCCCTCTCTATCTCTCTCTCTCCCTCCATACCTCTCTCTCTCTCCCTCTCCCCCCCTCTCTCTCAGCAGATCCAGGCTGTGTTTGTGTGGTATAGCTGAGCCCTGGTCCCACTCTGCCTCCCCAGTGCAGCGCCAGCCGTTTTGATGTGAGGAGTGTGGGGGCTGCTCTGCTCAGAAAACACAGGAGAGCACAGTACTTCTGGCCCCTCTGGCACTTCTGCTCCCTTGATTTACAAACTTATCTGTAAGGCTCCCAGTAAGGCACACACACACACACACACTTATCACCGCCATTGATAACACCTGCGAGTAGGGGAAACAACCCATGTCAACGTGGCATATCAAAAACCAGGTCTAAATTTACAGCAAGTTCTTGCAAGCAGGTGGAGAGAATTGCTGCGGATCCGCGTGGGTATTTTCCCAGATGCTCGTGGTATGTGTTAGCTGGAACATGTTTCTAACTCAGAGTGCTCAGATAATGTGTTATCAACATCAAAGGAGGGCTCTCTGTGCCTTATCTGGAGCTTGCAGGCAACTAATTACTCATTCAATTGTTTCAGACCATGCCATTCTCTGCAGCGAGTTGTTATTTTAATTTTCTCCCAGTGTCTTACTCCAAAAAAGAGAAAAATGGCCTACTATGTATCTGCCAACGGAGGTAGGTAGAAATCATGTTTTGCAGTGAACACCGTGTTTTTTTCATGAAAATTAAATATTGCACTTTTACTGCACTTTTCTTTTTTGCTTTTGGTTTTGGTATTTGCACTGACACTTCATATGGATAAAAGCACAAAATACTAGTGAGATTATGAGTTCACAAAATCATAGATAGATAGATAGATAGATAGATAGATACTGTAGATACTTTATTGATCCCTAGGGGAAATTCAAGGTCACAGTAGCATACAGACATACACACACACACATTCACTAACAGCAGAAAAAGTAATTAAAAGTATATAATATAAACACAACTAAGCAATAAGGACTGTAGAAGATAAAGAATATACTAAATATACTAAAATACAAATTATACTAAATAAAACTTAATCTAAATCAATTCTAAAAAACAGTATCCACATAGTGGGTGATTAATCAATCAGGTGCGCTTGCAATGACTGAAGCAGGGACTGAGCCTGTGGTCCTCTGTGCATAAGGTAAGGTAAGGTGCTCTTTGTGAATGAGTGTCATGGTGATGGTGCAAATGAGTAAGTCAAACAGTGCAAGAATAAAGTCTATATCTATGTATAAATAACTATATTAAGAAAGGTATAAGTGTGGTCACAGTTCGGCTGTGGCATGGAGGGAGGGGTTGTGCATATGTGCTAATAAAGCACGCAAACGGTGAGGCAGAAGACAATGGTAAAGTGGCTAGTGGACAGACAGTTCAAGACATGGAGGTGGTGAAGAGGCAGACAGACTGCGGATCTATTTCTCCTCTTCCCTTAAGTGATGCATTGAACAGTTCAATGGCCCTGGGGATGAATGACTTCCTCAGTCTGTCTGTTGTGCAAGGCAGTGAGTGAAGTCTCCAGCTGATCAGGCTCTTCTGCTTAACAATAGTGCTGTGGAGTGGATGACACTCAGACACACAAAAGGACCCTGAACAAACTGATCAACATCTTGGACAATCCAAGATGTTGATCAGTTTGTTCAGGGTCCTTTTGTCAGATATTGAAGTGATGCACTCCAGTTCAGCCCCCACTACAGAGCCAGCTTTCCTTACCAGCCTGTCAAGTCGCCCCGCATCCTTCTTCTTTGTGCTTCCTCCCCAACATACCACTGCATAGAAGAGGACGACAACAACAGACTGGTAGAACATCCTGAGGAGCTTGCTGCACACATTGAAGGAGCGCAGCCTCCCCAGGAAGTACAGCCTGCTCTGCCCTTTTCTTGTAGAGTGCGTCAGTGTTGGCTGACCAGTCCAGTTTATTGTCCAGGTGGAGACCCAGGTACTTGTACATAGCAAACATACACATGTTCATTCATACATACATACATACTGTACACATGTGCATACATACATAGGCATACATACATACTAAATATAAAGAACAATTCAATCGAATTTTATAGATTTATACAGTATCATTAACAATATACTGTCGATTAGACAATTATTTTTTGAGGTGATACATTTCTGTGCGTGTCACAGAACAAAATATTCATGAGTAACATTAGCAAGGACTAGTATTGGAAGATTTTTTTAGAACCGCTCAAGTGGTTAGCTAAAATGTAATCTGGACCTGTGAGTTACTGCACCTAGGCTATGGGGGATAAACCTACATGACTGTTCCTATTATAACCACAACTGAATATATGCATGGATTCGTTAGAATATTTGGTTACACTTTACTTGACAGTATCGACATAAGACTGTCATGAACGTGTCATAAACAAGTCATAAATGTTTAATGACATAATGCTTCTGTCATTAAGTGTCATTCAGTTTTTGTCATAACAAGTTAGGTTTAGGGTTAGGATTAGGGTTTGAAGTTAGGGTTAGGGTTAGGGTTAGCGTTCATGTGTCATGATAGTGTCATGTGTTCATGACAGTGTCATGTCACTCTTATGTCGATACTGTCATGTAAAGTGTTACCAAATATTTTCCTGAAATTATCATTCACATTTCAAAACAGCAACACAACTCAAACAGACAGAACCAAAACATGGACTACTTGCCGATATACTGTAACTTCCTCAAAAAGATTTGTGTGTGTGTGTAAGAAAGCAGTGAAAATGATATCCTTGAAATGCATTCTTATTTTCCAGATTTGCTTTTCTGCTATCTTTTCACTCCCACCTTAATGTGATGTTATTCACAAGTTGAATGCTATTCTTGCCACTGAGAACAGTTCAAATGCAATAAGGAACCAAGAGCTTGTGAACAAAAGTACTGCAGGATGCAGGAAATCCCATGAGAGACTGGACAGCAGCAACAAATACAACCTGTTGAGAAACACCGGGACTATCTTATGTTCTGCATTCAGCACATTATTTGATAACCAATTATAGCTACCCAATCATAACACTTATCCATTCACCTTCGAATTTGGATGAAATACCAAGTAAATTAGAATAATCTAAGCAATCAGCATTTCTTTTGAGTCTGCCAACAATTAAATTAAAGATTATTTTTGCAGAGGAGCTTAGATTGATCCAATCCCCTCTCATTCTCATAAATGAGATTCTTGTGGTTACATTTGTAGAAGTTAAGATGATGTGTTGTATGAAGTCCAACGGATCAGATTGAGACTGAGCAGATTGCTGATGATAAGCTACTGATGATGCTTATTCCCTCATGCTGCCTTCGTGTATCCAGTCAGATTGGGTGGTCTAAGTTTTTACACTCATATTACTGTAAGTCAGTCCTCATCAATCACATACTGAAGGTTTAAAGGGACACCAGGCAAGCTTGTTGCTTTTTCTCTACGAAACTGCCCCTCGCTCGGTCTGAAGCTCTTTTCCTTTTATTTGCATCTTCCGTCAAGGGGTTTCGCCAGGGGCGTCACTAGACCTTATTCACTGGGGCACGTGCCTTAGTAAAAGTCTCCAGTGCCCCAGTAAAATTATAGCGCTGCTCTCGCTGGAAACGGCATTCATGAGCGCATCTCCGTGCCTGCTTTAGTCATGACTCGAGCCTGTCACTTACCAGCCAATAAAAAACAAACAAGGACAAAAAGAAAGGGGACATAATAGCCAATCAGGAAATAGCACCTCTGTAGCTGGGTAAGATTGAACGCAACAACCAATGAAAATCGTTCAGATTCTTCCAAGTTTTTCGTTGTAAAGTGGAAATCGATGGAGCTCATCACATCACTTTGAGCGCAGAGTAAGTCGTCCCCTGTTTTAATGTTACAACAAATTCACAACTTGTTTGACAGAAAAGTTGACAAGTTGATCGATGTTGCCCACATAATTAGCATCTGTTTTTCAATGCTTAGCGTCAAATTTGTAGCCTAAATTTAGCAACAGTTTACCAGCTTGTGCTCTCTCCCTGACACACACACTCACACCATGCGTAGGCTGCATGCACACATGCAAACAATTAATAATGATTTACGTATAGTGTAGAGAGAGTCCTGTAAAAGTAGCCTATACTGTTTGTGAAGCTGTCCTACTGTAAAACTAAACATAGCCTTCTGATAAACTATTCAGAGATGGACATCAGAAAATTCTTCCTAAACAGAGGCCTTCTTAACAATAGTGCTGTGGAGTGGATGACACTCAGACACACAAAAGGACCCTGAACAAACTGAGAGGAACAGTGAGGAGAGATGAGGAGGACGAGGGAGGTATGATAATTGCCCACATTAACGGTAACATTAACATTTATGTTAAAGTGCCAGTGCTGTGATTTGATCAATGGTTTAATGGCAAACTTAAATAAGTTTGCTGCATTTGCAAATGTAGCCTATAATAATCTACACAGACTACAAAAGTCAATATGAAGGCTAGTAGGCTATTTAAGCTACAAAGAACTGCAGTATTGCCACGATGACTATAGGACCCTTGCCTGGGAGGGAAGTATATAATTTTGACTATAAATAAGCTTTCCCTTGTGTTAGTAGGAAAGCCTATTACATGTAAATTCATGCAGTGAGTATAGGCCTACTTATGCCAATGTGTTTGGATGTTGCTGGATAGTGGTTCTTACAACAATTGAGGGAGAGAGTGCTGGTCCTACAGTATGACAGTGACAATAATGATTTTGAAGCTTGTAGCCTATAGGCTAGCCATTTATTTAATATTGCACGCACATTTATTTTTTTTTTTTTTTTATATATTGGGGATTGGGGGCCTGTGCCCCAGCAAAGCTCTAGGTCTAGAATCGCCCCCTGGTTTTCGTTGCTTCTTCGCTGGCTCTGCCATTATACACACGTTTGCAACAATCGCTAGCGTTTCGTTAGCCTGCCTCTGTGCTGTATGCAGGATGTATACTGATCCTGCTTCGGTCGGCGGGTACGATACACTGAACTTGCAAGCGGGATATTCTTCCTACAGGCAGTAGGGGCGGGTGAGAGTCTTCATTCGCCCTGTAATGAATCATTTAACCATATACTGACTTACGAAGATGAGTAATTAACACGAAAACGTTGCCTGGTGTCCCTTTAAATGACAAGAAATATTGGAAATTGACAATTGTAAAAAAAAAAAAAAAAAAAAAAAAAAAAAAAATATAGGCACGAATGAGCAAAAGCATTTGCAAAAATTACTGTTATGCTGTGTAGAAGTAACTAGTTGATGTGGAGGTTCAATAACCAGTTCTGAGAGTGTTAATTCCGATGTGAGAAATGTACCAAAGCTAGTCGGACATAGTAACAGAGGAAGAGAATAACCATTTAGTAAAATCTCTGGCTTGTGTGCAAGGTAATGCAGTACAGACAAAGAATCAGGCGGCGTGTTTTAGGCAGCACTGAAGGCATGACGTTTCTTTAGTTTATCATCTACCTCTCTAGCCCCATTTCCTGTATTCAAATGGGAAAGATGGCGTCAATTATGCATGCAGTGCCTTAGTGAAATATGTCAAATCAGAGAGGATCACAATGCCGTAACTGAGACTAATCATTGGATGTACTGTAATGCCAGACACTGCCATGATTATCACACAGTAGCTACTGCATATTTCCTGGAAACACTTTGTTGGCACCTTTTCTTGGCATGACCAAACTGCATTTTTTTTGCATGGGGTTGAAATTAGTCTTGCCTTCCACAGAACCTGAGCACAAGTTTTGTCTTGTGATTGTGTACATGACTAATATATTGTCAAGTGTCTAGTCATAAGATGTTTGTTCGTGTGTGAGTGTGTGTGTGCGCGTGTGCGTGGGTGGATGGTAAATCTGATACTTTGATGGTGTAGTGTCAAGGGTGGAACTGTCACCAGCTACATAACACCCCAGAGCCCAGTTATACCCAGAGCTCACAAACTATGCTCCAATCAATGAGGGTCCCATTCTCACAACGAAGGGCATTTTTAAGTACCAACCGAAAACTGGTTCAATTCAGAATTTATATCTAATGGACCAGCCCGCATTCCCACCAGATTTTTTAACAGAACCAACGATGTGTCATCAACAGAGGGCATTAATTAAAGTGTAGAATGTTGGAATGACACACCCTCTCTGGCTCACAGGAAACAACAGTTTTTGGTGCCAGCCCCAAGTGGGTTCCCTGTTGGTGGAGAAGATTTGTAAATGCACTGCCTGAACTTTATTTTAAGGTGCATGCGTCGAAAAAATTTCCACTTTTTTAGTGGTGTTCTGGTTAAAAATGGTACCAATGCACATGGTTTAGAAGGGTTGTCCTCAGTCTCTCATGGGTGTGATTTGGATGTAACACACAATAAGGGTGCTGCCTTATTACACTAATGACCTGGTTTGTATTGTGAGATACAGTGAGAACAATGAGATTGTTCAGTTCCAGTTGATCTGTAAATTAAAAGAGTCTCCATAGATATTATGCCCAGTTTGCCAGAAATAACTGCTTGACATTTTTCCCTTTTGTACGTTTTTTTATTTTATTTACAATGTCAATTGTGAGCTACACAATCAAAAAATGCAAATGCCCCAATAATCCCACAGACGCCAGCTGTTTCTGTGCCACATGTAACCAATAAACTTGAGACTAAGAGAGTAAAGAGAGCTACAAGCAAAGCAAATAAAATGGGAAGCCTAGCAACTAACAAACATAAAAAGCTTTAAGAGAATCCCTTTAATGTTCTCACAGGTAGGTGAAACAGGGCTCCTAAACACAGTGCCCTTTGGAGTGTGCTGCAGTGGCATTTATACCAGTCACACGGAGCATTTATATCCAATTCCACCCTTCACCTTACTGTTCATTGAAAAGTGTCTGGTATGTGGTCTGTCCTTCCATTGTGCTTATACATGAGGACTATTTCTCAAGTACAGTTATCCCTTTTCAGTTAGCGGAGTATTGAATGTGACTTGAAAAAGCCATCACAACCTCCTTTCCCTCTCTTTAGATGTTGCAGCAAGCTTTTATCAAATATTTGTGTAGGCAGCTTCCACACACCAGTCAACAACTTAAATTATTCCCTTCACTGACAAACAGCAAATTCACCACAGCGAAAAACAAGCTTTGGAATGATCAGCGCCACCCGGATACAGCCGGATCACTGACAATAAAGCCATCTGCTCCCCCAATCATTACCTGTGGCTGCAAGCCCCACCACATCACTATACGCCCTCACAGCCATTGCCCCCTTCACCATCCTAGCTTGGCTAGCGCCACCACTTCTCAATGAGACGTGGTCTGGGAACCAAACGTTCATTTTCTCGTATTTGAAAAAAATGCCCAGATCCGTTTATTGAATGCCACGGATGTCTATCAAATGCGTCTGTGCATAGCTCATCATCGTCTTGCTTTCCCACCTGTTCTGTGATTGGTTCCCTATCTCAGGCGAAAATTTGCTCCATGGTCTCCAGGCTGCCTTAGCAGCGTGAATCATATCGCGCGCAGGGCAGCATGGGAACACCCAGGCTATCACCATCCAACGCTGTAGGAACAACCTCATCAGTTATCATATCTGCTGCCCCTATGGTGACCTGTGGCTGCAAGCCTCACCACAACACTATAGACCCTTTCAACAAGGTAAACAAAAACAATGCTTGAACATTCTATTTGGGCCCCAATCTACTTCCTCTGCATTAAGATAACATATGGAATGTTAAAAAGGAAGTCTTGTGGGGCCAACTATGATGCTGATAATGGAACTCTCTTGAAAGGGTCCATACACCTATAACACACAGCCATTGCCCCCTTTACTGCTGCAGTAACAACAGATAGCACTACACCGCTTCCTGTTTGTTTACCAGTGCACATATTAGCTCTCCCCATAGGTACACCGTGTGTACTGAATCCTCTGTAAAAGCCTCATCAATTTCCAGATGATAATAAATGAGGTAATCCCATCTCTTTCCCTTCTCTTCCTCCTCTCCTGCTTCCCTTTGCCAGAGCTCACTGTGGCATCAACCTCTCTCAACCCCTTAGCGCGCTAATTTAAAAGGATGGCTTGGCTACCATTGTGAAATTAGCCCTCGATGCATTTAGGAAGAGGGAATAATGACTTGCACATCTTCAGGTTTAAAATACAGAATTATGTTTTTTTTTTCCCCGCAGTAAAATAAGCTATGGTAAGTACAAACAAAAAAGGTATTATTATAGCTCTGAAGATGCAGTCGTTGGGGCAATTTATTCTTGAGGAACATAAATAAAAAAATAAAAGCCCATGTTGTATTGTTGCCACATTAAGGCTAAGCATATTCATCAAAACAGCAAGGGCACACTTTGAGAAACCTTTCTTTGAATAGCTTACTTTCTATCATGTTTGTCCAGCCACAGAAGTCCATTACTCATGGCATAACAACTGGCATAACCACCTGTTTGGCACTGATTGCACTAATGCTCATACTCAGAATCTGCCTCCATATCCAGGCAACCATACTTCCTCTTTCTTTGTTACGTCTTTATTCTTGGCTTTTTTTTTTGTTGTTTGTGTAACAAAAGGGACCGAAACAAGGAGTGTATGGCAAGCCGATTGAGCATTTATTCTGATATCTTGATATCAGGCATAATTGTCATGTACATGTAAGCCATTTTTGTCAACTAGTTAACTAGTGAGCCATGTTTGTGTGAACTAGTTAACTAGTGAGGGACAAAATATGCACACTAGTTAACTAGTGGGAGCCAAAAGGCTCACTAGTTAACTAGTGAGCACATTTTAGCTTCACTAGTTAACTAGTAAGAGACAGAAATGTCTAGTTAACTAGTAAAGGACAAAATGCATACCAGTCAGCTAGTTGAAGGCTTTTGGGTCTCACTAGTTAACTAGTGACAGCCAAAAATGTGCACATGTTTACTAGTGAAGGCAAAACACCTCACTAGTTAACTAGTTGCAGTAGGTCAATGTCACTAGTTAACTAGTGAACCATAAATGGCTTACTAGCAAGCTAGGTGATGACAGTAGGCTCACTAGTTAACTAGTTGATACATCATTTGTCCAAACTAGTTAACTAGTGAGGTCATAAATGTATACTAGTAAACTAGTTCAAGACAAAATTCACACTAGTCAACTGGTGGTGCAGAATTCGAATTAGGAGGCGAAGAATTCTGGAAATTGAGGCTTTCTATTGGCTCCCTATGTCCAAATAGAACATGATAACCAATCACAGTGCAGAATTTCACGAAATCCCACCCACAACATTTGCATGTGGCACACAAGTTAACATGCTGGCCAAAGGTACTCTAGCTAGTAAACTAGTGGCTTCAGTGTGACACATGTAAACTAGTGAAGGCAGAACTAGTTAACTAGTGAGGTCTAAAAAGTGTCACCAGTTTACTAGTGTGCACCAAAACACCCACTAGTGAACTAGTGATGGCAATTTCCATTCAACTAGTGAGGTGCAAAAAGTGTCACTAGTTTACTAGTGTGCGCCAAAATGCCCACTAGTTAACTAGTGAAGGCCATTTCAGCCCCACTAGTTAACTAATGAGATGCCAAAATGGTCACTTGTTAACATGTAAAGGCCAAAATACCCACAAGTTTACTAGTGAGGGTGTTGTGGGCCTTACTAGTTAACTAGTGGCATGCATATTTTGTTCACTAGTTAACTAGTTACACCTAAAAACACAAACAAGCTGATCGTTTTTGTCCACTAGATAACTAGTGGAACAATTTAAGTCTCACTAGTTTGCATGTGTGGCAGTGAAAAGCGTTTTAACCATAAATGTTCACACCTCCTCTTAAACGTTTGATTATACCTTAATGCTTAAGTATGCTTTATCTCCATTATTCAATTCATTGCATTAAAGGAAAAAAACCTTTTGACCTAAGCTTTACTATTAAGTGCTGTAGTTAATGCATTGTTAATGTCAACTGCTGCATTTATTTAAAGTTATTTAATGTAACTTTAATGCCAAGTGATACGGCGCCACATGCAACATTCATTACGTTGTTGGATAGTTATGCTGGAATATCTGGTCAGTGTTCAGTGAGAGCTGCGGATGCGCACATGGACGGAAGTTCTTTTTGAGCACACTCCTCTGAGGTGCTGCCCTATTCTACATCTGTTCCGATACATTTGACTTTTCTCTGGAAGATCAAGCTCTTCTCAGGCCGTGCTGATGGCAACCTGTCAGATCCATCTCTAAAGCAGAGCCATATCAAGTGGAGCTAATGCATTTTTAAAGTGGGCCACTCTGTTCCCTATCATGGGGAATGTCTTCCAGGCCAAACTCAGTCAAGTTACTGGAATAAAGACAGAAATGAAGGGCAGGATGGAGTCGGCAGAGGGCTAATTACAAATCTGCTATTCGGGAGGGTTAGGGTGGAGGAGGGAAACCATTAACTCAACCGTAATATTTTCAATTTACTGTAACTTTGGGATAGAGAAATGTATAAGAAACATCCTGGAGTTACCATGGCAATGTAGGTAGGTCTATTGTTTGGGTAAAGAGATGGAGATAGAGTGGGGGGTGGTTGTCCGTGGTGGTCTTGTTTAACTATCCGGCTGGGCGGTGAGTCATGTGCTTTTAATATTCCAGCTGACTCTCTGGAGACTTAAGTGCATTTAAACTCCCTGATGCATATTAACATTATCTGTCTCCAGGGTGTCATTAGATGGATAGGGAGGCTGCTCTCTGTACCTCTCGGAGACTGTAATAGAGTTATAATTATGACTTGGGTACACACGCTCCTCTGAGATAAACAAGTAATCACAAACCACACCTGGAGACAGACTTCCATATCAAGCGTAGCTTATTATACAAACTAAGCTGTCCATGTACTGGGTGACATCAACTCAGACACAACATAATGTGAACAGCCTACCTATGTACCAAAGTTGGCCTGCAGAAATGAGTGCTGTTGTTATACCATAGCTTTTCACATGACGGTTGGCTAACTGCATGGTGCTTGTTTGTAACCAAGCATTTAAGTTGAGTAGAACTAGGTTCCTCTTGCTAAGCGGAACTGCATGTTCCAATGCTGTCCAACAATTACAAGATCAGAGATGCCCTGGACTGAGCCATGTCATTTTAATGAAAACACACTGAGTATATCCATTATTATCCATTAAACTGTACAAGAGGAAACATACTGTACAGTATCTCATGGATTTCCTGTTGGTATTTGTGAAATCCAAGCTGATGAATAGCCATGAATCAGCAGGTAGTGCATGTGTGAGGTTCCAACAGCTACTGAATGGAGACATCAGAATAATAATTTACCTTATTGGGCCCTAATTTAAATGATTGACAAAGTGTATACCGGTAGTTTAAGGGCCATAATTTAAATGGCAAAGTGCAAAGTCACTCAATGAGTAAAGTGTACATGAACTACAGTAAAGTTATCGGACAACATGTGGGAGCATTGCACTGATCAATATGCAGATTTAACACCATGAGCAAGACCTTTACTGCAAATCATTGATGAGTCAGCTCAATGCTCCCACAGGCCACACAATAACTATACTTCATGCTTGAGAACTTGCCAACTAACTGCTTGTTAATAGACTTAGTTAATAGACTGCCTGTCATTTAAATAATTATAACAGACCATAGATTAGTGATTTGATAATCTGACTTGATAATCATTGATCTACTTCATCAAATCTTATAATTTACATGAAGATGTTTTGGCACGACAAAAACACCTTTTACATTTATACAAATGGGCAGTTCCTTTTTTTATTATTGCTGTGGAGTTTTCCAATGAGAATCTTAGACATCCAAAAATCTAAATCATAAAATATTCAAAAATATATTCACAAACAACCTTGCAAAGTTGAGGGTTATCTGGTCCAAGCGGTGAGAACTGGCTTTATCCATGAGTCTTTTACCTTGAATCTTTGATGAATTTGACGGTGAATATGGTCTTTACAGCTCCAAAAACCCCTGTCCTGGTAGCTCCAAAAATGCTGGGGAAGCAATCCTGTGGCTCTCTCCTGGGACCTAAGATAAACATCCCTAGCAAAATCATTCATTCTCTCTTTTGGGGAGTGGGGTGGGGTGGGGGTGGCTCTTTCCAGGGAAACTGCCTGACATGCACAGTGTTTATTTATGTGTTGTAATGTTTTAAGTGGTTCCTTCGTGAGATGACTTTAGCAGATGGGAGAAGCAAGTCCCTTGGTATTAGTAACAGCGTCTCTCTCCAGAGATAAAGCAACAGTGTTATGGCAACTCCTGCATACCTCGCCAGGATGAATCACAGTGCCTCGCAGCATTTTATCTATTTTCAAGACCCAAACCATATTCGTAAGAAGCACTCCTGATAAATGTTCACAGATCAGACAGTCAGTTCTTCTTGTTTGTTTATTTGTTTGTTTGTTGGTATGATTTGTATGTGTTGTTGTTTACAATAGTATTCAATTATATTGTTTGTTCTTCAGTCAATGAAGTCAATAAAAAGTTCTTGTGACTTTACTGAGTTACTCACTCAAGTAATTTTCTGTAGGGATTACAAGGGATTACAAGATATGGCTATGGGAAGAAGATACATATTTCATCTCCCCTTCGTGACATATGCAATATATATGAAGGATAGTATGGCTACATAAGCAAAAAAAGGGAAAAAATAATTAAAATCAGCCTGTTGTAGTATATAATGTAAGGAGTGAAAAATTCTGATGGGTGCAAACAGCTTTTGCTTGTTCCCTAATTAAATCTTTAATTGCAACAAATTTAGTTTGAAAATTACCCGATCGTTTTCAGCAACTCTCTTACTGAATGGCTATTAGTGCTGCCCTCATGGATAATGATTACTTTTAAAGGGTAAGATTAAACACATATACTCATGTTGAAATAATAATAACCCATTTGAAACATCATACGATTTGTTGCAAAGCCACTGTGGTAAATCTGTATGTGAGTTGTTGTAAGGTTCAATTAATTTGCGTTGTTCATGTGCTTCTTTCCACGGCCTACATGACCTGCTCAAGCTGAATCCTTTGTAGCTCGTGCACTCTGCTAAACCAGCGGTATGTGAGCTGAAAGTCTCAGCTGTCACTCACATGCTTGATTGACAGGTCATCACTGTTCACACCCATTATTGAATGGACAGCACTGGAGCAGGACCATAACTGCAGTATCCAGTCAAGCACAGAGCACTCTTCTTCTAACAGTACGGTCGAAGCTACATGCTAAAATATGCACTCCACGCTGCAAGACCATTTCAGTCTGGTTATCTTTTGGCTCCTGGTGAAAGATGCCTACCTGACAGGCAGTGATTGATTTTCTGCAGGGTTTCGTCCACGAGTCTATGAATGCACACACTGTTATTTTAAGCAAGTGATATGATAAATAATGTCTCTCAACAGTAATGGAAGATTCAGTGCTTTTGTTGAATTATTAATATTTACGGCCGAGACTATTCTTCTTACCTCAACAGCGCGCTCTTAATGCAGCCGACAGATGATTGATGCATGACCTCTACGGTGTTAGTCAGGCATTACTGTCACTCGCTGCTGGCCTAATGCTGAGCTGCAACGCTCCTTCTAATGTACTGATTAATGCTGGAGTTTGCATCGAAGGGCACCAGAAGAGAAGAATTGGATGTTTCATCACTCATGTGCGTCTGCATATGTCTCTTAAAAGCACATTGTTAGTGGTTAATTTGTTTATCTACATTGTTTATTTGTGGTTTGTTTTACTTTACAGAGTGGAAGATCATCAGAAAGATAAAGATATTGCATGGTGCCATTGAGTAGTGAATAAAACATTTGAAACTCAAGATGAAAGAGATGCATAAACTCCTATTATGCAAATGGATGCTTAAAGATGCGTTTCAACCGTTTTTGCTTGGTGGCATAGTCTTAATTGTACCGGCTGTTAACCTTTAGTTATGAGATCGTTTTTTTTTCTGTCCGCAAGCTGAAAAACAGCTTAGCATATCCAGAGGCTGATGTTCACAAACATAAATGACAAATTCCCCTGACCTTTTTACATGACGAAACAACCTTCCCACTCAAGTGCAGCCATTGACAGAGGACAACTGACATAGTAAACCTCCCTTAATTCTATGCTGTCTGTCTGTCACCCACATAAAAGAATATTTTCTGTGCATGTTCTTCTGCAATGTAGATGTGTGTGTGTGTGTGTGTGTGTGAGTGTGTGTGTGTGTGTGTGTGTGTGTGTGTGTGTGTGTGTGATGAGTGTCTTATGAGGTGAAAGCCAGTAATTTCTTCTCTACCTAACTACAAAAGTCGGTGAAGTGAGTTGTCAACATACACACGCCAGAGCTTATCAGAGTATATGGTGGGACTTCAATGCTGTTCTGTGAGCGCCTCACTGAAAGGGAAGAGACAGACAGAAAATAAAGAAGGATGGAGTGAGGCCATTCCTCTCTGTTATTTATGCCCTTCCCCCTGCAGTCTGCACATTACAGGAAGATCCTTTGGAGACTGACAGCATCTGCACATGGTGTCTGGGTCTGCCAAGTGAAACAACACAAGGGCAGAGGAAAAGAAACAGTGAGAGAGACAGCAAGAGAGGGAGAGGGGGGAGGGAGGGTGAGAGGGGGGGGTGGGGAGAGAGGGAGAGGGGTTAAGAGTGAGAGAGAGGGGGAGAAAAGAGACAGAGAGGAAAATAGAGAGAGTGAGAGAGAAAGAAACAGAGGGAAAGAAAAAGAGAGAAGTTTCCGAAGTACCCAAAAAAATCCAGCTGTCTCAGCAAGCGAAGCAGTCTCATTGCTTGGTTGCCGACAGCACTGATGCAAAGCTATAAAAGCTCCAAGACGCGTAATAAGCCTCATGTTACAGCCGTCACCAAATCTGACAAGTGATGTAACCGCAGGGGGAAATCATGAAATGTTGACGAAATTTATGTAACATTAGTTTGAAGATTCATTGTCAGGGGTTTGTTTTTTGAGGGACAATGAAGTGATTCATTTTCTCTCTGTTGTGTGATCATGACACGAGCTGTGTATTCTGTACTGTAGTCAGATATTTCACAATGAGCTGAAAGTGAGCGAGGTTAAAAAGTGGCAATACAACTTCAAAGTCTCTCTAGTTCCCCATGTGATGCAATATATTGCAATTGGGGCCCTGAAGGCATAGGCCATTGAGCAGCAGGTACTGAGTGTGGGTTTTATTTTCATAAACCCCCCATGTATGGAAATTATAACTCTGAATTTGGTGAAAATATTTAAATGTGTCCATGGTATAATGTAAGGCAGTGCAGGGAAATGGGTGAAACTGTTGTGCCAAAAGAGTTGGTTTCCCTCGCTGAGAGTGGGTAAGGGATGATGCATGCCAGTGCAATCTCCAGTGCTGCTTTGTATGCATCGCACAGAACAATGGTGCTGAATTTTCATCAAGGGCTACTTGATAAGTTCTTAGAATTTGAATTTCAGAAACTGTCCTCTGAAATGTATATTCCCCCCTGACAATACAAATTAAATCCATCAGTTATTAGATTTCAGGAATTAATTCAGAACATGAGAAGCTCATATCTCTGGCAACACTGCTTGCCTTTGAGATTAGAAATCTATAGAAAGTTTCTGGAAGTGATTAATTTGGTCATGCTTCAAGGCGTACTGAAGAGATATTTATAAAAAACAAAACTGTTTATCTCTCTCGCTCTATCTCCATCTCTCTCTATGCCCCAGCCCCCCCCAGCCCCATACACACACAAACACACACACACACACAACACAACACACACACACACACACACACACACACATGCATAACAAGCATGATTACATTAATCAACATCAGTTGATTAAAAAACAAAAACACACACAGACACCAACTGAAGTGTAAAGGAAAGTAGCATGTTTAACTTCAAACATAATCACAATATCAGTAAAGCCTCAAACTGTGCCATCATCAAATACATCATCTTAAAATCTATTCTGGATTAGAATATCTGTTTAGCCTGGAAACTCCAGACCCTGGTAATCTAGAAGATTAAGGGTCTGGCCACGAATAATGTAATGGCCCAACTCGAGGGGTGGCACCAAGAATGCATTTGAAAATCTCACTGCACGCAATTGGATAACACTACGACCAATGTTCACTCTGACTGATTCCGGACTTCGACACAATTGAATAACACTACGACCAATGTTTACTGACTGATTCCGGACTTCCAACATTGCAGCGGTGTCGTCATCTGTTTAGCTCGCTTCTGGCTCGCCTATATCAGATACACCGATGTGATTGGTTCCCCGCGATGCAAGGGGCAAAAGTAACGTGCATCATTACTCATTGTCAGAGTCTCTTGCAGACACAATTCAAATTGTGCTCTTGCAAGAACTCTGGATTTCCAGGGTAATATCTGTTAATATATTTATTTTTACTTTAATTTTCCAGAGCAAGTGCTCAGAACAAAACAACAGACATGAAGTTAACATCCTTACTTTGGCTCCTGAGTATGAAGAATAAGCATGATGAATATAAACAAGAGCTAATCACATGTAAACAAACAAACATACAGTGTCCTTACAAACATAGTTCTGAAGGAATATAATCCTCCTCTCTTTTTTATGTGCTATGCGGTGTGGTCTCTATAATTCTTAATTGTGTAATGGGGAAATGAAAGGCACTGCGATAACTACAGTATGCTTTCATTGAATTCAAAGCCATTCGTTTTCCCTGTGTGGACTGCTATTTGCTCATTTTGTTTTGTTTCTTCTCCATCTCGTCAACACTTTAAAAGATGGATTGTAAAGCCTGGGGGCTCAATGGGTCATTCAGCCAAAATGTTATGAGCACTAACCTGAACTTATGTTTGTAATGCCAGCGGCAGCGCACAGCCCTGACCATGGACACCTGGCTAGTAAATTTGTCACAATAAAAAACAGACGGATGGCAGTGAATCCAAAGAGAAATGTCAGCCATGCACAGTGAAACAAACACATAACATAATAGATGTTTTGCATACAAGGAATTCATTTTGACTCTGGAGGGCATACAGCACAAATGAAATCCCTTTCCCAAAAGAGAATAAAAGGGATACCAGCGCTCGAATTACGTGGGAGCCAGACAGGGATGGATTACTGAACGGGCCTACTGGGCCCAGGCCCAGGGGCCCAAGGGGTCAGGGGGCCCTGAAGCCCAAGCCTTTGCATGGAATCATTGCCTCAATATCCACAAATCAGGATGTAGGCTATGAATCTGATTGAATTTAGTATTGGCCATCTCCAAAATGCACCAGAATACAGGAAATCACATCAAACAAATTAAAAATGTTCTGGGGGAGGATCCCCAAACCCCCCCTCCCACATATACGACAATAAGTGGGGGGCCCTTAATACATCTGGGCCCAGGGGCCCGAAAGTTCATAATCCGCCCATGGAGCCAGAGGTAGCCGAGCTCCCATAGAGTGAGGACTGGCTCCCATGAAAGCAACAAAGTCAAAAAGCTGAGGGGGTCTCTCATATATGAAGGTGTCTGGCATTGTAATTTAATCTTAAACAACCGCTCATTATCCATCCCTGTGCGATCTCTTACCATGAAAGACGTTAAATTAAAATATAGGCTACTACGGGACGTAGACCTACCCTACGCTCTTGAACGCAGCATGTTAGCAATCTCTGATGGCTACCCGACAACCTCTCAGCAAATTCCAAAATTGTTCGTCTATTTATTTCCACGGTTCAACACGCGAGACGACTGAACACCCAGGTGTTTTTATTACTATGTGTACATTAGCCTATAATACTAGAACATAGTTTGGCTGCAATGGCTTTATTAATTTCTGCCAGTTAGTGCATTTTCCCTGTGTATAAGTTATACTACATGCATTATTGTGTTTGACACTGAGGATAGCCTATCTGAGATGGTGGTCTGGTTAAAATGAGTTACGTTGTTAAATTGAGAATGGCACTCAGACTAAATTGTATGAAAATTCTATGAAAAATCTCTGTCTGTTGTATGCGTGTGTAAAAGCAAAGCCTAGGCCTACCGTGCACATATATACTGCGCAAAAGCGCCACTCACGCTTAGGCTATTTAATTGTATAGCCAACTTTTTATGAGATAGAGAGACCCCCTTAAAGACAAAAAGATAATTCGAGCCCTGAGGGATACATTGTGACAGGAGCATGTGCAGTCAGTACCTGCTTTTTATTTTTTTTTTCTTGGGGGGCTTTTTTTCCTTTATTTTGATTGGATAGTGAAAGACTGAAAGGAAGTTAGTGGGAGAGAGAGAGATGGGGCGGGATCGGGAAATTACCTGGGTTTATGTAGGCACTTAGACCCAAATGTGACACAGGTGCTGTAGCCAGTTAGGCCTGCCAGGACCTGATTATTAATTAAGTGATGTACACTACATGCAAATCTATGGCGTGCCAGATTTTCAAACTTAAGTCTTTATAACTTTACCAAATTCATGTTCGTTGTCTTTAAAGTCACAGTAATTTGGAATTGCCACCCAGTGATAGTAATTTAGTGATGTGCTTGCCTGAGCTGAACATACAGTATAAGGCAATTGATGAAATATGTTGAACTTGGTCATAGGTACTTGTTTCTAATTAACGTAGCAACTTGCACATTAGTAGCAAGTCTCCATGATGTTGCAATTTGCAAATATTGGTTTCATCCCATTAAGAAAAAACAAACGGAGTGTCTATTTACACCCCTGGTACGAATAGCCTTGGCCACACAGCTGAGCTATTCACACCCTGTGACAAGGGACTGTTATTTATTGAAGGGGCCACCGGAGGAAAATAGGGGAGGGTCATGTCTTTTTATTCTTTATTGAGGGGAGGGTCACCTAACTTTTTTTGTCTGGGGGTCACCCATCTTTTGTATTCATGAAAACAGTAAAAAATCAAAGTGGCTTGTTTGATTGTTGATTTCTGTCGCCATATAACGTTCTCTTTCGTTCCATAGCTCTGTCAACACTGAACAATGAAAATAAGGGAGATTTCCCGGGTTTCTGTTTTTGTTGTTTGAAAAAAATATATAGCCTAGTATTTATTGGTAACCAGCAACAAGAGCAATTTGTTAATTGCTGTCATTCTCTCTCCTGCCAACAAAAATACGTTCCAAGTAGCAGTGCGTAATTCTTACAAATACATTTGGTCATATAAATAGCCAGTTTATGGTCTACAGTGTAGAGTTGGTAAGTTATGGTAGGCCAACTTGGAGTGAATATACAGGGGGAATTATTTGTCTACACGTAGCCTACTTGAGTAGCCTGGCAGGTGCGCACGTAGACATAATGTAGCCTACGGCCAAACACTGCAAGCGCCAATGAATTGTGCTCTCACGACAAACCACGTCATTAACTTAAATAGGCCTAGGTTAACATCACTCTAAGTTCGCATTCAAGCAAGCAAAACGATTATTTGAATACATCTGTTTCACTGGAAGGGCAAGAGGTAACAACAACACAGAGACAGGCCAGATGGCAGGACTATGAGAGTAGCCTATTACAGTAACATGGGATATTCTACGGGAAAATATTAAAACGTCAAGACAGCGGGAAAAGTTAAAATGATAAACCCGGTAAAAGTTGGCATGTTAGGTATTTTTCGGTCCCTGTGATTATTTGTGAAATTGTGCAAACGGCCTTTTCAAGTCATTTGAGAAGGAAGGAGTGTAGCAAGCTCCCAAATTGACGCTCGTCTGAGAAATTGAGTTTTGGATAATGTTCAGCTTCAGCAGCTTTACAATGACTGAGGAAGCCTAGAGACGAGTCCATAGCAATCAGTTCATGTGTTGAATTTGTTATTACCCAGTGTGCTTTGTTGAATGGTCTCAATGTTTTATTGTTTTATTTCATGTGAATACTAGAGGATACTAGGTTACTAGAGGAGTAACTTGAGGAGTAACTTATTTCAAGTAGGCTAATGCAGTTGCAGGAAGTGTGCATTTAGTTTCCATGCATATTGTGTTTCCACAACAATGTTAGTGAGTAAATCTATTGAAATGGCCACCATCTTGGTGAAGTGTGATGTGTAAGATCAGAAAGCAGAGGTTGATTTTGGAACGCCTATAGTCAATGTGTTTTCATAGCGCTGAAGAGCGTGGGCGGGAGATATCGACAATTGGCCCGGGAGGGTCATGTCTTTTTTGAAAATCCTGCTAGAGGGTCGTCGAACATTTTCTTGCAGGCAGGGGAGGGTCATGCAACTTCTGATTGAAGCACTCAAAATCCCCCGTTTATAAATAACCAACAGTCCCTAACAACAAAAAGACATTGCTGACGTCCACATAAAACATTCATTTTTTTCGTCAGCAGAAAGTGAAGAATTCTGAATGGTTTTGGCACTAATATCTGTTCAAATTAAGTTTTAGATTGAAAAGTTGTGTTTTATTTTCATAATCTTCGTTCTGTGAACACATACAACTATCAGATTGTTAGTTAACAAAAATGTTGTGAATATGAAGCTCAGGCCTATAAACTATAAGTTTACCTGCAAACACCCCTGTAGTTGTGGAAGTAGATAGTGCAGTGGTCACAGACATGGTTTAGTCAAGGGGGCAGGCAAATTCCCGGAAGTAGAAGAATCAATGATGGCTGGAGGGACCACTTCTCTGCTAACCCCATAGAAGCCCATTCATTTTAGGATTTTTTTGAAATACCATAACTTCATATAACATATATCCTGTGCGAAATTGTAGCTTCTGTGTTATCTACATAAACAATAAAAGGCAAAACAAGACTCAACTACCTCGTACGTAACGTTAGGTTGCCGTAAGAAGTATAGTTAGCGAGTCCGGTTGTAGGGAAGCTAACGTTTCGTAGGGATGTATTGGGATGTAGGGATAACTGTATTGTTTGGATAAGAAGCGTAGTCCAGCCAGCACGGAAACTCGTGAACAAAGCTATGTAGCCTACAATAGCATTGTATGTTAAGGTAAAGCATAGAGGCAAGTAAACCTAATGAAAAACGGTAGTTTTACCGTTAGGTAGTCTAACGATAATCATTTCAGAGGTTTTCGATGGATTGACCGTAGGTCAGAAAAGTGGAAAGAAGATTAGCTTCAAGGCTAACGTTAGCACTATAACTTTTTTGATTTGTTTTACCATGACTGTTTTTGAAGATGATCATGTGTGGTAGTTTCAACATTAACACGACTTGTTCATCCATTTCTTTTACTGTCTATGGGTTTAGTATGTGGGACACTGGTGTTTAATTCCCGCATGATGTGTTTTGGCAGAGTGAGTGCGCACGTGTACCAACGTCTCTGGAGAGAAGGCACACAATTTGAACAAGAAATCGGTTCTCAAACGGAAGTTTTGATTGCAACAAATTAGCTAGTTCACGCACCAGGGTGTAAATAGCATACATTACTATATACAGGGCTTAATTTGAGACGGAACATGCTGGAACATGTTCCGGCACCTCCGACGTTGGATCCGGAACCTTTTTTATTGGATCCGTCAATTAAGTCAATATAAAAAATAAATCGCCTAAACGAAAAATAAATAAATTACTGTTTGTGTAGTGTTCAATGTTGATAACTTTCTTATTAGTCTTTAGAAATAGGGGAAAGACCAAATAGGACCAAAAAGCTAATCGAGGATTTGAAAGTGCTTTATCCACAATATTGGTCACAGGAGGGTGACGCGCTGTTCGGGAGAGAGAAGTTGAGACGCTCTGCCAGCAGTTTTGCATCGATAGCCCGCGGAATGTCATCAGGGCTTACCATCTCCTCCCCATTTGCCTTGTCGGTCCGCCGCTTGCCCAGTTCAACCCATTTCCTTACGTGAGGTCATGTATTTCTAAAGGACATAGGTGTAGAAAAAGAAGCAGGGTAATGGAGGCCGGGGGTCTGGATGCTGTATGGGCCATTTTGGACAAGTAGGCCTAGGCTACGGTAGGAAGAAATCGCGCTTCCACGCTGTATCTAGTTGATCATTGATTACTGGGTGTGGGTGGTCGTCATTATTGCAACATATAGCATACTTAAGCGCCGAGGCTATTAGCCCCTTGTTGGACTGATTTGTTGGTTCCCCTGTATCTCCTGTTTTCCCGGTCTGTGTGCGCATGAGTGTTTGTGTCTCCCGCTCCCTCTCTTTGTCATATTATGTGTCAGTTCCGATGTGTTTTGATTGGTGGGAGGTGTCGGGGGGATAGGGGTTCAGATGGGTATTCAGATGTGTCAATCAGAAATTACTAATCATTCCACGCTGTATCTAGTTTATTGATTACTGGGTGGTCATCATTGCAATATATAGCATACTATAGCCTATATGTTTTTATTTCGGCCTATGCGTGTTTGTCTAGTTTTTTTTCCGATAATGGATAATTGTTTTGTTTTTTTTACATTTTAGCCTACACCCATGCAGTGCAGTGTGTTGCAAGTTCTGAAGTTAATAAACATTGCCCTGGTGTACACACCGCGTTGTTTAGTTTTTTTTAGTTCAGAGCTATGTACGCAGGTTTTTTTTGTTGTTGGTCCGTAACCTCAAATCCCCGTTTTAAGTCGCCGGATCCACCCCCCCTTTGCGCTCCGGCACCTCCCACTTTACAAATTAAGCACTGACTATATACACCAGGGTACAAATAGCATCAACTTCTAACTATACATTGATGCAAACAGCATACTTTATTCAGTGTCTATTACACAGCCGAGCTATTCACACCCTGTGACGTAACAACAAAAACATGTTGCTAGTTTTTTTTAAATTATATTGTGTGATCAATATGGCAGAGTAAATGCACAGGGGTGCAAATAGCATACACTGATATTTGTACCAGACGGGGTATTAATAGAACACTGCTCTGTGCACCGGGGTACAAATAGAATTAATTTTTTTTAATTGCACCAGGGTATGAATAGCATACACTGCTAATTGTACCAGGGGTGCAAATAGCCTAACCCAAAAACAAATGTGGTTGTTTCCAGGGGGTCAGGATTTGGAGGGTTAGCTTCAGCCAGTTAGCATCCACCATCTTTAAAATGGTGTCCCTCAAGCGCTCACCTCCGCCCACATTTTTACAATCATCACAAATCTCTGTTGTCATGCATGCATGTAAGCCTATCTGTCCTTTACATGACCATATAGGCCTACCATAAAAATTAATTTGAAGATGATACCAATAGCTGCCTGATAAAAGCATACCTCAAAAAATGGTAAACTGTATCGTGTTGCTTTAGGGCCACCATGAGCATTCCAGCAAGCAAGCTCAATGTTGAAAGGCCCAAATCCATTCATACCGTTTGCGAGTGGACTTGGGACCTGGACTTGACTTGGACCTGGGATTGGAAGCCAAACTCAACCAAGGTGCTGGTTATCCATTATGCAACAGGTCCGGTCGAGCTATTTATCCATTTTTGATTGGACGAGAGGCATTCTATGAGTCATCACGAGTGGCAATGTCACCACACAGCTAGTAATCTCGCTCCACGAATGATACATTGCAACTGTTAAAGGAACCGTATGTAAGAAATGTATTTCAATTAATCATAAAATGGCCCTGATATGTCACTAGACATTAAGAAATCATGTTCATTTCAAATACTTATATCACTGATAACAGTAGTCCGGTCAAGATATTGTCATTTAAAAAGTGAAGTTGCAGCCCTCAACTGATGTTGATGTTGTGTTTTGTCATGTCATGTTGTGTTTTGGCCTGATGCGCCACCCTCTACCTATCTACTTATCACAAAGTCAGTAGTGTTTCGGCATCTGGATTTGCAACCTTGAGTCAGGGGGGAGGGGGAGGGGATACACCGCTCTACAATAATTTGGAAGTGATTGCAGTACCAGCTTTGGCCACAATCTTACATATGGTTCCTTTAAAATTACACTAACATTCCATTCATTCATAAAAAGTGTCAGCGAGAGAAATGAATGAACTAGCGAATTAAGCAATATTGCAGACAGCGACATTTTCAACATAACGTTTGACATTTAACAAGGAGACAAAGAACCACAAAGATCCCCTGGAGCGAACAAAGGACAATCACAGGGGAACAATGTATGAAGAGCCAGGGAATCCCCTCTGCCTCGTGGTCTCTGGCAAAATAGGCCTACTTGAAGAAAATCCCTCCTGATGCAAAGGCCCTCTATCTCCAACTGAAGCGGCTTGTCTCGCCAAATGAAATCTGGTTCAACAATCTCCCTCTCGGTGTAAACCAACTTGGGCAAATGCTGTCAAAAATGTGCCCAGAGGCAGGGACGAAGGTGAGATAGCCTACTGTACACGAACCACAGCCTTAGAGCGACGGCAGTGCAGAAGCTATCAGATGCTGGACTCGCTGCCAGGGAAATAATGACAGTGAGTGGGCACAAGTAAGCACATAAACATAATGTTATTTGCAATGTTCTTGTGTCATCTAGGCAATTAGCCTAACTCTTTATTTTGTAAAAAACTGTTTTCTAGATCGGAGAGCTCTCTTGCGAGCTATTGGTGACCCTCGCTGGACAGCAGAAAACGCTGGAATCACATTTTAGGGGACCACGAACATCTAGTCATGTGCACTATATATTTTTGTGGGAAGTTTTTGGGGATTATGTAAACTACATTTTTAGAAAGGTTATTGTATAAGTAGTCAGAAAATCAATGTTTGCATTTGCCCAGATGTTTATGTGGCGGCCATATTGATTTTTTTTTTTAAATGGCTGCCGTAAAACTTTAATTTGTAATATATCGGCTTCTGAATAAGCTAAAATGTTGGTCAGGGGATCCAATGGTGCTAGTTACAAAGCTACAAGACTTTACCACATTAACCCATAGATGCATAAGTGGGTCAAAAATGGCACTGGCTGCTGCACTGACACATGTCCTTAGCTCTGCAGGAGCACCTCCCAGATCCGAGTGTTTGAAGTATCCGTTTTGCAGAGGATCCGGCTGTGGATTCTGCAGAGCAATGGCTACCTGTGCCCATACTCTTGTGTCCTTTTGGCAGAAGAAGTGTGACCAAGGCGGGGGTGCTATTGAGCGACCACCACAACCTACTACCCTGAGGAGCAGACCACACCCACCAATAAGATTCAGAGGCCCACGAAATAGTTTAAAACAAAGAATTTATTAAAGTTTGACGATTAAGAGTCTCTAAAAGCAGGGCAGTCGTCCTTCGCCAAGGTGTGCCTCTGGAGAGCTGGGGGCCTCAGGCTATAATGCACACTAGTGGTGGCCAGACACAATCATAGAGGTTTAGTAGGGGAAGGCAATAATAGTAGGCATCCAGTATGAAAGTCGCTAGCACAGTACAGGGGCTGACGAGTCGTTAGCTACACCACAGACCAGGTAGTAGTAGTGCGGATCCAGTATGAAAGTCAATAGCACAGCACAGGGGGCTGACGAGTCATTGGCTACAACACAGGCAAGGCAGTAGTAGTATGCATTCAGTATGAAAGTCGCTAGCACAGTACAGGGGCTGACGAGCCGTTGGCTATAACACAGGCAAGGCAATAGTAGTGGGCATCCAGTATGAAAGTCGCTAGCACAGTACAGGGGCTGCAGTCACTTTCTCTGGATCTGGCGAAATCCCCTTATTGCTTACACAGTGGCCCAGAAACTTGACTTCTTTTTGAAGAAGCTGGCATTTTTCAGGCCTCAACTTTAGGCCGTACCGCTCCATGGCCCAGAACACTTCTTCCAGATATTGGAGGTGGGAAGGGAAGTCAGGGGAGAAGACGATGACATCATTGAGGTACACTAGGGTGGAGTTGACCAGCTGTCCACTCAAACAACGCTGAATCAGCCGCTGGAAGGTGGCAGGGGCGTTACACAGGCCAAATGGCATTCTCTCCCACTCAAAACGACCGAAGGGCGTAGTGAACACTGTTTTCTCCCTGTCATCCTCTGCTACTAGCACTTGCCAGTAGCCGCTGGCAAAGTCAAGGGTGAAATACCATGCCGCCCTGGTCAGGCTGGTGAGGGAGTCACCTGGTTGAGCTTCCGGTCATCAAGGCAAAACCTCCAGGCTCCTGACTTCTTCCGCATCAAAACTATTCCAGCAGCCCATGGGCTGTTACTCTCTCTAATGATGCCCCCCTCCAGCATGCCCTGAAGAAGAGCACGGATCTCTCGATAGAGCATGGGTGGTACCGGTCGGTATCTTTCACGGATGGGGGTAGCCTCCCCGGTGGGGATCTGGTGTTGAACAATGTTAGTGCGACCGTAGTCCTCGTCGTGGGTGGAGAAAACATGTTGCCACTTCCCCAGGAGGTTTCGAAGTTGCTGCTCCTCCTCCAAGCCATTCCCCTGCAGAGACTCACAAGTTAGATGTTCCGGAAGGCCTTCGGTTAACTCGGCAGCCTCTTGGCCAACCTGCATAATACCCACTTCAACCACCCCTGCACCTACTTGGTCGAAGCGTAGGTCTCTCGCCCCCCGAATCTGCTCTGGCTTCACCATGGAGACTCGTGCCAGCCCTTGGTGGCGAAGGAGATGGACCGGGTATGGTTGGACATTTCATACCCTCACTGGAACACGACCCCCATGCACAGTGGCCACCACCCGGGCTACTTCGACGTCTTGGCAATCCCGATGCGGCTCCACCAGTACCCAGTTATGTTTTCCGTAATTACGTGCAGGCAACCGTGCCCACACCAGGGTCTCACTCCTGGGGGGGATGGAGATGGCATAACGGCAGGCCACCCAGGCCATGTCTTCATGTTCCCTCTGCTTCCGGTTGGACTGGATCCGGTGGCAATCCGCAAAGATGTGCTCCCATTCCTTACTGCCAGGGGGGTCGAGGGGTGGGGCTGTTCGTCCCTGTCGGCCCTTAAAAAGCTCTTCCCAGCAGACCGAGAGGACGTTCATTCCCAGCAAGGCACGATGGGCACCCAGACAGTGGTCTTTTACTACCACTGCCCCCTTTTCTGGCACCTTGACGCCTTGAACGTGGAAGTCAGCTATTACATAGCCGATATACAGGATGTCAAGTCCGTTAGCTCCACGCAAGGTTAGCCATGGTGCCTCAGTCCCCTGTAGTTTCTGTGCATCAAAAAGTTTATCTTTTAGTTTAGCTTTTTGAAAGCAAGGTGACTTGTGATCCAGTGTCAACAAGGCATTTAACAGTGTGCCCATTTATATGTACATCAACTACAGGGCACTGACCAATTAATACATCATTAGGGAAAGGTGAGGAGCCGACTTCAGGGGATCCAGCTACTTGCTCCACAGTAGCCGGTGAAGCTAAAAAAAACCCTGAGAGGCACGCGCACGCTGCAATGTCGACTGACGTGGCCTGCGGTGCCACAACACAGGCATATCGGCCTGCCTTGCTCATTCCACTGCAATCTGGAGCCCGCAGGTCGGTTTTGGCGGCGTTGTGGGTCCTGTCCTCCATCCGAATAGGCCCTCTCCCGTGGTGGTGGGCTGACAGCTCTTCCTCGGCGTAGCTCTTCCAGGAGTGTCTTAGATAGCTCAGTCATCTGCTCCTTTACCTCAGCCATGATCTCTGCACGCAGCTCGCGTTTCCAATCAGCTTCTGAGGGTGGAACAGGAGGAACTGTGGCACCGCTGGTGGCCATACACACAGGTGGTTCACTCACCTTAGCGTGGTTTTGCTCAAGGGCCATGGCTTCGTTACGGATCTGTTCAAAGTTCAGGTTGGGGTTCTGGCGAAGCTGCAGTCTTAAGTTCTGGTGGACGTGACCTTCCCTCAACCCCAGAAGAAACTGGTCGCGCAACAGGGTCTCCTCTCCACCCAGATCATGGTTTCGCCTTCGATTCAGCCAAGCAGACAGCTCACGCAACTGCAAAGAAAAAGAATGCAGAGACAGCCGTTGCCGTGTTTCGCTTGTCTTCTGGTGCGGCCTGCACTTCTCTTTTTGCCTCCCCTTCTAAGGACCCCAGAATGAACTGCAGCTGTTGTGACTCGCTCAGCCCTTGCACGCCAGCCAGATATTCTATTTGAGTCTTCCATTCTTGAAAGCCCAACTCGGAACCCGGTCCTCCAAACCTCTGGGCTCAGGGAGTCCCCCATAAAAACAGGCATCACATGGGGACGTGCAGCGGAGCCGTCGGTCTCTGGCACTATTAGGGGGCTACGGTTGCTCAACCCAGGGAATATCCTGCCGACTACGCTAACTGTGACCAAGGCAGGGGCGCTATTGAGCGACCACCACAACCTACTACCCTGAGGAGCAGACCACACCCACCAATAAGATTCAGAGGCCCACGGAATAGTTTAAAACAAAGAATTTATTAAAGTTTGACGATTATAGGAATTATCCGGAGTAAAATGCACTTTAGATCAATTTACGGATGATTGGGAGTACATACGTTGAGTTGACATCCAAATCATGTCATTCGGATGTGTTTTGAGAAAGTTTGATTTTACCGTTTTTAGTCAAAACTCGTTAGCCTGGAAGGATGTCATTTCGCCGCTACAAAACGCTATTTTTATACCTCTTCTACAGTTCCAAACAACATTACACTTACATGGTAGTGAGTAGAGGGTCCCTAAAGCCAAACCGAAGTATCCTGAGGTCTTTATGTGGTCGGATAGAGAGTCCAGAATGAATTTCATCAAGCCAGTACCTTTCCGGAAATGTTGCCATCTTTGCTGCCATCTTCAGGGGAAAGTCCGTAGGAGTCGATTGCTGAGGGTGGAGTAACACGCTCTGGAAATTCACAATTTCGTCGCTGTTTTTTTTTTTTTTTTTTTAAACATAGTCCAGTATTTCTTTTTTTTTTAAATCGAAATTGTGAATTTTGTCACTTCCACTTGACTTTTTGACTAAAAACGGTAAAATCGAACTTTCTCAAAACACATCCGGATGACATGATTTGGATGTCAACTCAACGTATGTACTCCCAATCATCCGTAAATTGATCTAAAGTGCATTTTACTCCGGATAATTCCTTTAACCCTCTAGGCGCCACAGTCGACTATAGTCGACAAGATGCGGTACTGAATAAAACGTCCGATTTAGTCAAATAGGGTGTCATATTTCGTTCGACTTCCACTCCACTAGATGGCAGACATGTCATCGCCATCCCCGAAGTCGAAAAAAGGACACGCTTTAAACAAAACTTTCTAGCTACAGCGCATTGAATCAGTGCATGACATACCGGAGCTAGTGTGCGCAGGAGCCACTTTGTCAGAGCGATATTGTCAACGTCAGCGTTAGTATTTGCATTAGATTATCGTCTAATGGCATCAAAAAGTTTACCTGAAATGAAGTGTTGGGTCTTCTATTAGCGGACCCTGATTCTGAAGGGGAATATCTGCCTTCAGAAAATGACGGTGATTCGTTTAGTGAGGCTTCAGATCGTCCCTGCCTTGCAATGATGCAGCTGGACAAAGTGAGAATTTACTCCATAGTTTAGCTTACACCAAGCACAAACGTTGAATCGTTTGCCCAATGTCACTGGTGGGAATAATGTTTCACGGGTTCGGAGTGTTCATCGGGAAGTTAGCAGGGTGTTAGTGGTGTGGCTTAACGAGGCTGGAGGTAGCCTAATATCCATAGCTTAGCTTCTGTCTTCTGAGCGTGTGCCTCTCCACAATCGCGGGCGACAGTAGCGTGGTGGAGCCTTTGTCTAATGCCACTGGGTATGTTAGGCGAGGTCGAAGTGCTCATAGGACAGTTAGGGGGACATATTGGCAGTGTGGGGAGTCGCAATGAGAATGACAGTAGGCCTAGTCCGAAATGGGCGCAAATTCTCTCTCCACTCGGCCTTGTGAGGCAGATCTGGCCATGCTGCTCGTGATGGTGGAGGTGGTGACACGCTCTCCCCTCCCCACACACACACACACACATTAGGTCATGCATAGTCTATCACAAGATGATGGGAATGCCGGCCCTGTATGGATAGGGATTGGGAGTCATTATCTCTACAGCAAAGGCCTGCTACATAAAACAAAATGTCAGCCATTTAGTAATGATTTACACTGTTGATTTGCTATCTACTTCCCTGATCATTTAGGACATACAGTACACTATGTGTTCCTTTTTGTGTGTTCATGTCCTTGTGATGTGTGTGTCTTTGTCAGCTAAGAAAAAAAAACAAAAAAACATCAACAAAAACAACAAAAAGAAAAAAAAATACTAACATTGTCTCTTGTCTTGTCTCGTCATCTCACTCCTGATCTGTGCCTTGCCGTGGCAAATGAGCTTTTGAACGAAACAGGTCTTGTCTACTTGTGTTTGTGTGTCATCTGAATAATATATTTGTGCCCCATACATGGAATCAGAGTGCCTACTGTATGTAGTAAATGGAAAATCTCTACAGCAAAAGGCCAGTCTACCGCTACATGCATTTGGTTTGTTTCTGCCATTTATTAGTAATGATTTACACAGTTTGTTCACTACTTACTATTTACCTGAGCATTCAGTATTGTACAATATAGCATACAGAAGGTGAGGGACATTTTGGGGGGAAAGAAGTGGTGCATTTTATCATTCAAACATGCGACTTTTTATGAAAATTCTATAATCCAAGATGGCCGCCACCATATGACGTCATAATATGCAAATTAGATATAAACATTTAATCTCTACATAAACTTTGGGTCATCCTTAATATTTCTCTAATTTCCAGAAAGTCTCTATCTCTTATCACTTTTAAGATATAGCCTTTTGAAAGGAAGATGTCAAAATTGATCGTTTCGGAAAAAAACCTCTGGCGCCTAAAGGGTTAAGAGTCTCTAAAAGCAGGGCAGTCGTCCTTCGCCAAGGTGTGCCTCTGGGCCTGGCTTTACTCGGAGGTTCCCCCACTCAGAGGGTGCCACTACCCGACTGGAACAAGTCCCCCCCGCAGAACTGGGAAGCTGAAACAGAAGGTTACTTGGTGCAGCCTCGGCCGCCAATGGTTGAGGTGCAATGATTCGCTAAAACACACTACACAGGTTATATAACCTGGTGATAAGGGGTTTCCAGCTTGCTTCCAGACGCTCCAGCAGGCCGTTCAGTCTGTCACAGACCCATCAACGAGGCCTGGGGAATTACACTGCAAATGTGGGACACGCTTTGAGAAACACACAACACACCAAAGTTCAAGTGGGGATTTACTACAATCTTCACACCGACAGTCGGCAGGCGGTTGACTCGAGACAGTGGCAGGCAGGCGGCAATGGTGGCGCTGGGGTGCGCTAGTCAGTTGAATACACACCAGGAGGAAGGCAAGCTGGATAGTGAGTAGTTGCACTTAGGGTGGAGAGCTGGGGGCCTCAGGCTATAATGCACACTAGTGGTGGCCAGACACAATGATAGAGGTTTAGGGCAAGGCAATAGTAGTAGGCATCCAGTATGAAAGTCGCTAGCACAGTACAGGGGCTGACGAGCCGTTGGCTACAACACAGGCAAGGCAGTAGTAGTGCACATTCACTCTGAGGCTCGTTTGAGCGATAAGGCTTAGCAGCTATGTTCGTGGGGTTAGACACAGGCGGAGTCAACACTCGTTCTAGGCACGTGAGAACAAGAAAACAGGGCCTGTCATTGTAGGCTACAACGCAGATGGTCTGACTATACTGGACATACACTAATTGTCACGACACTTTCATCACAGTAAACGAGGGGGGAGAGACGGGCAAACGCTGATGGTATTTCTCAAGTGTTCTACAACTCGACCAGTCGCATTAAGTGGGAGTATTTACTTAGCTTGACATAGCCCCAAGTGACCTCTGGTCTCGTCCGATGTGGTCGTCCACAGCCCAAGGTAATCGGTTCCCAATTCACTCGTTGTCGTTGTCAACTCCTCGTTATGAACTCCAACGTTGCGCCTCTGAGGTATCCAAACAGCACTCCTCTTCACTCGGTAATCCGGAGCGTACCACGAATCCACGTCTCACCCCCACAAGGTCTCCCAAACACTAAAAGTCACACACTTAACCCTCTAGGCGCCACAGTCGACTATAGTCGACAAGATGCGGTACTGAATAAAACGGCCGATTTAGTCAAATAGGGTGCCATATTTCGTTCGACTTCCACTCCACTAGATGGCAGACATGTCATCGTCATCCCGAGTCGAGAAAAAGGACACGCTTTAAACAAAACTTTCTAGCTACAGCGCATTGAATCAGTGCATGACATACCGGAGCTAGTGTGCGTGTGAGCCACTTTGTCAGGCGATATTGTCAAGCGTCAGCGGTATTTGCATTAGATTATCGTCTAATGGCATCAAAAAGTTTACCTGAAATGAAGTGTTGGGTCTTCTATTCGCGGACCCTGATTCTGAAGGGGAATATCTGCCTTCAGAAAATGGCGGTGATTCGTTTAGTGAGGCTTCAGATCGTCCCTGCCTTGCAATGATGCAGCTGGACAAAGTGAGAATTTACTCCATAGTTTAGCTTACACCAAGCACAAGCGTTGAATCGTTTGCCCAATGTCACTGGTGGGAATAATGTTTCCGCGGGTTTGGGTGTTCATCGGGAAGTTAGCAGGGTGTTAGTGGTGTGGCCCGAGCGAGGCTGGAGGTAGCCTAATATCCATAAGCGCTAGCTTCTGTCTTCTGAGCGTGTGCCTCTCCACAATCGACAGTAGCGTGGTGGAGCCTTTGTCTAATGCCACTGGGTATGTTAGGCGAGGTCGAAGTGCTCATAGGACAGTTAGGGGGGCGTAGTGGCAGTGTGGGGAATTCGCCAATGAGAATGACAGTAGGCCTAGTCCGAGCTGCGCCAAATTCTCTCCACTCGGCCTTGAGGCAGATCTGGCCATGCTGCTCGCATGGTGGAGGTGGTGACAGCTCTCTCCCCTCCCACCACACACACACACACACACACACACACATTAGGTCATGCATAGTCTATCACAAGATGATGGGAATGCCGGCCCTGTATGGATAGGGATAGGGAGTCATTATCTCTACAGCAAAAGACCTGCTACATAAAAAAAAAAATGTCAGCCATTTAGTAATAATTTACACTGTTGATTTGACTATCTACTTCCCTGATCATTTAGGACATACAGTACACTATGTGTTCCTTTTTGTGTGTTGATGTCCTTGTGATGTGTGTGTCTTTGTCAGCTAAGAAAAAAAACAAAAAAACATCAACAAAAATAACAAAAAAAATACTAACATTGTCTCTTGTCTTGTCTCGTCATCTCACTCCTGATCTGTGCCTTGCCGTGGCAAATGAGCTTTTGAACTAAACAGGTCTTGTCTACTTGTGTTTGTGTGTCATCTGAATAATATATTTGTGCCCCATACATGGAATCAGAGTGCCTACTGTATGTAGTAAATGGAAAATCTCTACAGCAAAAGGCCAGTCTACCGCTACATGCATTTGGTTTGTTTCTGCCATTTATTAGTAATGATTTACACAGTTTGTTCACTACTTACTATTTACCTGAGCATTCAGTATTGTGCAATATAGCATACAGAAGGTGAGGGACATTTTGGGAAAGAAGTGGTGCATTTTATCATTCAAACATCGACTTTTCATGAAAATTCTATAATCCAAGATGGCCGCCACCATATGACGTCATAATATGCAAATTAGATATAAACATTTAATCTCTACATAAACTTTGGGTCATCCTTAATATTTCTCTAATTTACAGAAAGTCTCTATCTCATCACTTTTAAGATATATAGCCTTTTGAAATGAAGATGTCAAAATTGATCGTTTCGGAAAAAAAACCTCTGGCGCCTAAAGGGTTAAAAACACATGGTCCATGGCTGTTAACCAATCACTAAAACCCACACATTACCGCTGCACACCTGTACATAGTTAACGGTAAAACAGTTAGTGCCAATGACTGCTTTGTTTATGTCCGCCTGGTAATTCTTCCCCCTTACGGGAAACAAACCCTGGAAGGTTAGTTCCGCCATGCTACGTGCCATCACCCGGTGACATGAAGCACTCTTTCTTAACCAGTGGATTTGTATGGGATCGTATGAATGGCAATGAAGAACCAGATGTTGAGGGGTCGGGCTCAGCGGTTTCTGTGCTTCTTCTTTTCTGTCCACGCTTTTTGGCAGTGTAGTGTCCTGTAGCTAAAGTATGTGCATTACGATCTCTTGCTCGTTGTATTTCAGCCTTATTAGTTGCACTTGAGTGACAGGAGCGATGCCAGACTGCCTTCTCTGTGCACATTCTTACTGTTGTGCAGTTCTGCAGTCACCTTTGTACTTGGACATAGTCCCCATCATTCAAACTGGCCATCTCTTGAACTACCTGAAGAACGATCCCATAGGACTCTAATCTAGGGTGTTTGACCAGGGCTCCTTTCTTTTTATTATCAAACTGGCAGAAAATGCACTGCTTCCAGTTAATGGACTGCTCAGCTTGACATACCTCTTCTTTACCTTGTGACTCACTCATGCTTAGCACCTGCAAAGACATAAAATATTATCAAGCTAGCTAGTGTTGTTATCTAACTACAAAAGGTAATTTGATCTATGCTCTCAACATAATAATTATGAATGTAGGACACAGTAGCCTAATGTTAGCTAGCTAGCTAGTTAGCTAGTGTAAGCTAACTATTAGGTAGGCTAATTTGTAGGAACAAAAAAACTCTTTCAAACAATCGTCATTTATGACACTGATGCGTAGTATACAGTAATGTTAGCGACCTGTTAGCAGCAGTCATAAATATATTGTTAAAAATACAACATTCTGAGGTAAAAATTAAGATAATAAGCTATTTACTTTACATGTACCAGATGCTCTGTAAAAACACTGTTCTTGAGGGATGACACAGCTGATATAATATGTTGTTTGTCCCTAAACAACTACCCCAGTATATCAGAAGTCTGAGGAGCAAAAGTCATATATGACACACACTATACAGTAATATTAGCTAGCTTAGATAGCTATAGTCATATATGTATAAATATGTTGTTTTCTTTTTCGAATGTCCAAATTTCCGTCAAGGATTCCCGGGACACTGAAAGACCGGGGTACACGAAACTTGGTGGGCATGTAACCCCACATGGATAGCATGGAACCATCGTTTTTCGTTTTGATCTGTAGCCCCGCTGGACTGTACCCCCTGAAAGGAGGGTAGGGCAGACACAGTTTTCTGTGAATATCTTGAGAACCGTAGGGGCCTAGGATGACCAATTTTTTGTGTATGTTTGCCTCCAGGGGTCATGTAAACCCATTCCATATGCACACATGTGCATAAACAGATACACACGCACACACATACATTCACAGTAATCCTACGTATGACACATACTCACACAGTAGACATATATACGCATGCATGCACATGCACACACACAGGCACATAAACAGGCAAACATACAAGCACATGCACATGCACGCACACACACACCCACCCACACACACACACACATAAACATAAACATGTACACGCACACATGCACACAATTCAAGCATTTCTCAGAATTATGAACAGGCAAGATGGGGGTGGGGTTGTTGATTTCACATTTTACATGTGAAATCTATGAACTAATCATGTTTTGGTAATTGTTGTCTAGCAGAGACCAGTGAGAATTGAGTGTGCATAATGCAATTCAGTGAGACAGTTAGAATCATACAGTACAGTATATGCCTTTCAGCGTGACTTATTTTTGTGGAAAACATGTGCTGGACTGGGCGGCGGTCATATTTTGTACCGCTCTGCGGTACATCTAGTTATGGTAAAGTGTAAGTAGCCCCATTGGATTCTTTGACCCTTACAGTGTGGGTTTAGCAGTAAAAATCAACATTTTATTCAGAAGATCGAGATATTACAATTTTAAATTTTATGGCGGCCATTTTTTAAACTTCAATATGGCTGCCATATAGACATCTGATCAAGGGCGTAGGTTTGGTCTAAGCTTTGGTGGGGACACAAAAAAAAATGAAATAATGTATGATGCGTGCCTGACTTTAACTTTGTATGATGCATTACCTACTGATGCATATGCAGTAAAACATTAGTCAAAACACCATGTCAAATTTACCTATAGCCCTGAATCTCCCCTATCTGAGCAACAACCTGGCCGGGGTTCTTCTGTCACTTTATAAATAAAATATTGATGTCATGAGGAGTGACATAGCACGACTCAAATCTTGAAGAAAATTAGTAGTATTCACTACTAGCCTATAACTAAAAACACTAAAAAAAATCACCATTCTAAAATCATCCTTATTGAAGTTCACCTGCTGCCGTGAGTGACCCTGCCACCGCTGTCTGATAAAGGGAGCGGCTCGGTTGCTTTTTCTGTCATCTGACAAAGTAACAAATCGATTGCCATGAGTGAGAAAATGATTGGAAACAATGTTTTGCATTCATGTTCTATCTCCAGCACGTCAAGCCCATAGAAATGCATTTGTTTTCACTGACATCCTTGTGCCATTTTCATTAATTTTAGCAAACATTTATAGCATTGCTGGTTAAAAGCATGCATTTCCTTTCCTTAGTAACCATTGTCATAGTACACAAATCTGCTAGCGCGATATAGCTGAACTAGCTGGTATTTGGTTGATTCCAAAGTCCATTTACAGTAATAGGCTAGACACATATAGCATTGTCAACTAAATGTGTACCAAAAAACTAAGTTTCTGCCATTTCTATGCCTTGAACTAGCGCATAATATTATGACTTAGGCCTACACTTTGTTTCTTGAAATAGATTCTGATGTCCTCCACCTTTATTTTCTTGCTTGACATCCTCGAATCGACAGGCAAGCAAAGATTATAGAGCTAAGATCTTTGCAGCCAAGTGTGCCAAAAACTTCAGGGAGCTAAGCCAATCAAAAAATAGATCTGTCTCAAAGACGTATTTTGGGTGGCGCTACTGAAGTGGGAAATTATTTAATATTTTGTGTACCGCATGAGGCGCTTTTCCCCCCATTTCAACCTGAATATTGGTGGGGACATTTTAGTCATTATTTGATATTGGTGCGGACACGTCCTTCGGACCCCACGCAAATCTACGCCCATGCATCTGATCAAATGCAAACATTGATTTTCTGACTCCTTATACAATAACCTTTCCAAAAATGTATAGTTTACCTAATCCTCAAAAACTTCCCACAAAGGTTAAAATCTGAATACAAGGAACCTGATTAATCAGACAGCCAAAACACCCAGAACAACTGAACAACAAGTATGCATTAATCCTGCAACCTCCACTGGCTGTGAACTGCAGACACATGTATCAAGGTTGCACCATCCTAGGGAATGTGCAAATCAACATCTACAAGTAGCGTAGCCCAGAGCCTCTCTCTCTAGGGATCTGGCCTTGCCACACTCGCTACAATGTGGGATGTTCATTGCAGTTTTGTCAGCTCTAGCAGGAACTTTTGTGGCGGAGACGGTCTGAAAAACAATACAAATTAATAAACACTCTAAAAACATACTCTGTTGTCTCTAAATTACCAACTAAATTAGTTGGTAATGGAACTGTTGTATAAAAGCAATATGACACTCATGGTCGTGGGAATGTGCAAGGATATTGCCACAGCTGTAATTGACTTCGGTACTCACTACCTACGGCCGAATTACAGCCGTGGCAATATCCTTGCGCATTCTCACTCCCACTCATATTGCTTAAATGAGCTATTAGTGCTCATTAATTGGCCTCATTGCTCGTCACCTTTGACCTATCAGCCAGCGTACAGAAGAATGCTCAGGAAGCAATTACCCCATTTCCTTTAAGGTCACAGATCACCAGCAAGTAATATTCAGGGCCAGTCTTTATTATTTCTGAAGTTAAAAATAATAAGGGAATATTAATAACTTCTAAAAGTTAGCTTGTGTAAATAAATACTCAATTTAAGTATAATAATGCTGTTTATTGAGATCACATGACCTGTACATGCAGCAACCCTACAACCTGAGCTCTGCTTGCAATCTCCATATTTTAGTAATATAATATAATAGCAAACTTTTTCCTATAGTGCCTGATTGTTCATTATGTCTCAACAGACCAAATTAATTCACACGTGATGGATATCTCTCTGAGCCCACACTGCAGTCTTTCCACAGGCACCTTTCTTCACATATTTTTGGATTGGCCGATCATAGCTATATCCTGGAAATAATGTTATTCACATGATGTCCAAGTTTCTTGATTCCAATCTTATATTAGACCCTTGACTCTGTTTATTGAATAAGGATTATTTAGTTATGGATTCTGTTTATTGAATTAGGATTCTTTGAATTCTCTCAACTTGAAAAGTGATATTTGAAGGCTTTACTGCTACCAAAAAAGCAATCCTTTATGTGTGTCCTTCAAACCAGACACAAATCTAAGAAGTTTTTGGACTGGATCTTTGCTTAATGTTTGCAACATTAGAAGAGACTACTGCTAGACTGAATAAATTTAGTTGATCCATGGTCAATGCATGGAAAGGCCTCTACTTATCAGCACTCTTTGCTATTTAAACCATTGTGTTATTGAAATGATGTCCGTGCTAGGATTTATGTCTATTGTCTGATGCTTTTTTTTTCTTTTTTCTTCATGTTGTATTTGCCCATTTGTACCTATTTTGCATAAAATGTGAACAAAAAGCATAATCACAGAAATAATGCTATTTATTTAGTTCTAAACAATATATGGCACTACAGCACGTTGTAGTCAAATTCAAACCTGACTTGAATTAGAATGTTTCAATTTCATTCATTTGCTGCATTCAGTATTCTGTGTCTGCGCCCACAAAATGTCTTCCTCAAGGCATAGCTATTTCGTCAAAGGTATGTGCACTCCCACGGAAGATTCTTTTACCTTTGAAAGTGCCTAAGAGTCAGAGCTAATGAGGATCATGGCAAGGAGTCTGAAACTCTGATAGAATAATCTAAGACCACATGCCCCCTCTGATGGTCCTCTGTGAGCATCTGAATCTCTAATGGTCTTTCATGTGCACTATTAGCATGTCTTACAGTGGGGTCTTCTCTAGTTGCCTTTGATCTCAGTGACACTATCAAAGTGTTGGACAAAAAGGGCAAGGTTGCAGGAAGGGAGGCTGTGTCTGTGCCCCCGGAAAACATACAGTGACGCCCCCGATCAACAATGCCTATAGATTACCAAGCATATAATGTAAGAGCTGCAGTTGTCTCAAAACTAACTTTGTCACTTGTGACTTTGTGGCTTTGTTCTTTTGTTAGTGGTCACAATGTGAGGTCAGTGGAAAGCCCTGCTATGTGTGTACATCATTATCCTTCAAGCGAGAACTATACATGCTGAAAAGTTGTTGTCTTTGCTGTATCTCAGCACAAGGAGGAGGAGGAACACAGACATTCTGTCATATGGGAAACAAGTGCAAGTTCTTCTTTCGATTCCAAAGTCACCAGAAGGAGAGAAAAAAAAACAATTTTGGATGACTTTCCTCATGATGTCGCACATTGAACTCTCTTACTGTACACTTCCAGAAATCCATAACACAGTGTTTGTCGCCAAATCCCCTTTTTATTGACTGCGGTCTCCCCTGACACATCAGGTGGGGTAAAATGACTGATGAAATGATGAACTTCATAAACTTGAGTGTCAGATTGTTTGCATTGATTTAGTGTTGCCATTGTGGTCTTAATACTGTAAAGCCAGTCATGGCTGCAGAAAGTGCCACACTCATGTAGATGGAGAATATTGTGGTTATTGTTATACAGTGGCTTTGCTTACTCATTGTTGCAAATCAATGGTAAGGTTGCACACTTAAACTGAACACTTAAAACTGAGTGTGTTTTGCATTCAAAGCTAAGGTATGTTCTCGTGGCTTGTCATGATATTACCATAATCAGTGCATATGTGTCACACCTATTTTTCATTTACTTTATATTCCCGGGTTAAGCTTCTTTTCCGCATCAGTAGCCTTGCCCACAGAACTGTGAAAAATCACAAGTTCAGATTTGTGTGAGTGCTTGCGCACGCGTGTGTGTGTGTTGTGTGTGTGTCTGTGTGTCTGTGTGTGTGTGTATTGTAATATGTAATCACATATTGTATTTAGGTCATAGAATTTATTATATGCACTGCCTGGTTTTTGTCTGAAATCAACCCTATGTAAGCAGAGAGAACAAACAGGCAGCGGGCCACCTGCAGTCCTCCGTTCTTTTAGACAGAGACTCATCAATGCTACATCCAGCCGCAACTTAATAATAAATTATATCTATAATTATTTAAACCTGACAGTCCTCGAAAATACTAATATTAAAATGCAATAGCATAAAAATGCATTAGTTGTTGCAGACATCACATTTACTGTAATTGGATTTGTTCTTCTATATAATTTGTTTTTAGAGATAAAATACATATATCTCCACATTTTTTTGGATACATTTTAGAAATAATCTTCTTAATGCAAAGTTAAAGGGACCAATGGGACATGGTCCAGATATCCTGGCTATTAACAGCCCCACTGTCTCCCCAGGGGTGAGACCAATCCTTAGCCTTAATTATGGGAAGAGTCTTTCTCTCTCTCTCACACACACACACACACACACACACACACACACACACACACATGCACACATGCACACACACTATTACTCTCTTTCTCTCTCACATGCAGCAGCCTACACTGGGTTTGCATTCTAGTTTGACTAACCTCTATTAGAAATCAATAATGAATCTACAGAAATATGCTTTTCATATCGTTTTGAGTACCTTGGAATGCTTAACCATCAACAGGGACTCAATGTGATTCTGACCACAGACCAAGAGTCAATGACTTTTGCAAACTCTCTCTCTCTCTCTCTCTCTCTCTCTCTCTCTCATACACACACACACAAATCACTGTCTTCTTTTTTGCCGTGTCTCTCTCTCTCGTTCCCGTTCTTTGGCCTAAGCCCTCCATGTCTGCCAGTGTACTGGTCCCATTAGTATGCCAGCCCTGTCGCCTGTTGTGGGTGGGAGTTGGAGTGAAGAGTCTGAGCCCGCATGCACAAGTCCAGCTCCGCATATAAACCCTCTAATTCATCCCCTTTGCTGCTGAGCTGCCAAACATCTGTTGGCACGTCGAGCTGTTTCGGCACAGTTCCACCGTGCCCCCTGTTAATCTACGCGGCAGCGTGGGCATGCTCGGGCGGCGGCGGCAGGGGCGGCCAAGCTAAAGTCAGCAGAACAGAATCCCAAAGCAAGTAGCCCGGCAGAGCCCCCCGCACAAGGTCAAGCCCAAGGACAAACAAGACGCCCCGACTGAACCACTTTCGGATGTGAGAGGGGCGCAGAGCACAGGGCATGGAGAGCTTTGAAGCGTCTTTCCTCAGCCAAACCCCATCCTGATGCACTAAATGCTTAGGCGTTTTTTTTATTTATTTTGTTCTATTTAAGGGGCTGGTGGGTGGATGTGGGGTGTAGGGGGTGAATGCACAAGTGATTGTTAAAAATGGGACTCTCACCACTGCTTGCTCTCTTCAGCTCTTTGTGTGCTGACCCTCCAAAGCCCAGACCTCTCTCTCAGCAGGACCCTCTCCTCAGCAGGCCTCTGTATTTATACATATTTATGCAGCAGCTGGTGCGCTACAAGCTTAATTCTCAATAAAGCCAACGTCCACAGATACCATCCTTAACTAAAAGTCAGCTTGGCCTCTGCCATCCACTTCCCCTCACATAGATCTGGGATCACAGTGATTGGCATACTAAGAGGCAGTAATATCTGCTTATTGAGTAGGTTGAGGCCTCATTTTTTAACATTATTATTAAGGGATCTACAGGGATCTTTTCAACCCCCAGGGAATTGTTTAAAGTTCATGCTAGGATTCTGGAAAGAAATTGGACCAGCAGTCACATGGAATTAACATGGCATGATAAAAAAAAATAATTAATCATCATTATAAATGTTTTCTAGGTAAATATTTTTGCATTGAGAAAATAAATTAGTGATCATGAATTATGCACACGCCATAATGTAACACTCAATAAGACAGAAGGTGCAGCCTCATAGAAAATTCCCATTTTAATTGATGTGATTTGGTGATATAGTGCGGCCGGCCAGGGCTGTTTCAGGAGTGAGAAGCAGAGGCCGTAAACACACTGAGTGATGTGTTGACTGCAGCTGGCCTCGGCTGTCCGTCAAGGCCCTGCGACACACTTAATGAGAGATCCAGTACAATGTGCACTCAGACTGAGAGACTAAAACGCATTAAACCCACATTAAAGAAGATTACGCCAAGCAATCAGGCCTTCGTTACCACAGTAACCCCACCCAACCCCGCTGTTATTAAGTTGGTGATGGCCAACCAAGCCAAAGATTTTCTAATGGGGATAAGCTAAATGATGTGGTTTTTTTTTATTATCATTTTATCCCTCCCTCCCTCCCTCTCTTTTTTACTTTTAAATGTCCCTATAATACGGGATGATATCCCTTTGCGTTGCTAGGTAATCCTACATACATTTAGAGCCTTGTGACTTATTTACACAAAGGGGCAATGCCACTTCCCTTATCTGTAAAACCAACATTGTGTCGCAGACACATCTTTTGTCCTTTGAGGTGCATAACGCTGAATTTGATAACTGAGGGTGGCAAAGAAATAAATACAAATAAAATGGTTATTGTTGCAATTATGTTGTTTGGTGCCATCTCAAACAACTATATCCACAACAAAAGATGGTTTCCTGTCTTACACACACTGGTCAGATTGATAGCCCTTAACAGGCCTTAACTCTCTCTTTCTCTCTCTCTCTCTCTCTCTCTCTCTCTCTCTCTCTCTCTCTCTCTCTTTCATCCTTTCAGTCAGGAAAGTACAAAGGCAGGTATATTACTTTTGTCTCAGTGGAACGTGGCAGAAATACCAACTCAATAGTTTGTTTACTCTCCACGCCTCCCCTCCCTGCCTCCCGTTTGGTGTTATCCTTTAAATTAAGTTGCTGTACCGTAGAAGGCATTTGGAGATTGAACCCTGGGATATTGATATTCATCCAGAGGCTTGTGCGCAACCCCTAGCCGTGTCCTGAGGGAGCTGCCATCTCCTCAGCATATGTGTAGTTCCATCGCCATCTGTTAGATGTTTTTTTTATTTATTTTTCCCATTACACTCGCACTCACCTCTGGAAGAAGCACTCAGATACCTCTATGCATTTTCCTGTTTTCCATTCATCTCTTTTGTGTAGTTTTTATTTTAGCGGGGACAGGGGGGGTGTCTACAGGGTTGAGTGTGTACAGTAGTAGGGGGAGGCAGAGGTCAGGTGAGTGAGGTTCAAGGTTCAAAACTTGTGCTAGCTGTTGGTGTTAAGGGACAAGCAAGAAGGTCATCAGTGTGCAATCTCTCTCTTCTCTCTCTCTCTCTCTCTCTCTCTTTCTCTTTCTGTGTGTGTGTGCGTGTGTGTGCATGTGCGTGCCTGTGCGTGCATGTGGGTGTGCGTGTGCGTGTGTGTGTGTGTGTGTGAGAGAGAGAGAGAGAGAGAGAGAGAGAGAGAAAACGTACAGTACACACACTCAAGGAAACACATCTGATTAACTGTTGTACCTGTGGCCATCTGGATGTGCTAAACTGGCATACAAAAACAACCAGTGAATGCTTTCTCAAAAGGTTTGCTCACGTTTGGAGCTGAGCTCTTCATCTAAAGGGCAGTGGGCAAGCTGCCAGTGCAGTCTTTACAGAGCAATTAGTACATACATGGGAATTAATACACCATGTTCCAACACTTCTCATCTTTCAAGGATTTAATTATTTGAACATGCATTTTCTAAGCTAAAAAATGACAAATAAAAACACTTGTGTATCAGTTGAAAGTTTGCACTCAAAAAATAGAAGCAACATCTGCCATAGTGAAGAAGCCATCATTTTGTTCTTTACTGATCACTCAAAATGTCCCTCAGTTTTAATAGCCAACACAGTATGACATTTGTAGATAGGTGGAAGTAACGGTCTAAGACTAGCATGTAGTGAAATTAAAATTGCAAACATTTAATTGTTCTTCTCTCTGATCGTGCCTATTTTTAGATGCACCTCTATCTCCTCCATGAAGTAGTTAATGCTCTCTCTCACTCTCTCTTTCTCTCTCTCTCTCCCTCTTTCTCTCTCTCTCTCTCCATCTCTCTATCTCGCTCTCTGCTCTCATGAGATAATGCAGTTCCTCTAATGTGTGATCACTGGGTCAGACCTAGTGTTTCTGGATTAATTGCAAATGGAGACTCTCTCTCTCTCTCTCCCCCTCTCTCTCTTTCTCCTTTTCTGTCTGTGTGTATGGGGGTGGGGTGGAAAAAAAGAAAATAGGTCTCCGGCTGGTTGGCCTTAAAGGCCCCATTATAATTAAACATCTGGCCTAACCGTGGTCTCCCCGAGCACAGGTCGTGCCTGCAGATTACCACAGATATGGGAGTGGGGAGTGTATGTAGGGGTGGGGCGGTGAGGGGAGGTGGGGGGGATATGCCAGTTTAGGCCGAGAAAGGGGGACCCAAGTCCTAATCCAGATGACAAGCAGATGTTCGCTGTGTACATCATCTAATTCTCACGCCATCAGGAACACTCCTGTCCTGTATCACACCATGTATTTATCAGATAAGCGCTGGAAATACCTTCTGTGTTTTATTTGCTTAAAAGTATTATTAGAAGCTGTTAATCGACAGCCAGTGAGATTGCGTGGGTGGGCACTGATTGACAGGGACTAGATCAGATGCATTTGTGTGTGGTGTGTGAGGGGTTGAGTGTAGCCCATTATTTGTTATTAGAATACTCCAGTTGATGCACTTGCCACTAGAATACAGCCAATGGGGTTATGGGTGGTGTGTATGAAATATGTGTGGACTATTCCAGACTGTTGCCATCTTGAAACACAATTTTAAGGTTCTTGTGATTCATTGAGCGTGAAGCATTTTAAGCATGTAAATCCCCTTAAATTGTGAGACTGGGGAATAATAAAAAAAAAATCTGAATTTACTGGTTTTATGTGAGCTACTGTATAGATAAAGGTCTAACATGTCCTATCCTGTCAGAGTTGCCTGAAGTAAGCCTTACCCGGTGGAGTTTACTGTAATATTATGAAATAGCATTACACTATCACATTTGCTGTTTTTTGTAGCGTACTCTTCTGGTATATTCTGGTCTGTGCAGTACATCTAAACTCAGGTTACATTGTGATAGGTAATACTTATTTGGTAATGTTGGAGATTACAGCCTCATGTGGCTACATGTGTCAGTTGCACTTCAGATGCTGCTATGGACAGTCACAAATAATATGTACATATAACATAAAGTCTAATTGCAAAGTAGACCTAGGACTTCATTCATTCCAACCTACAGTATACCATGCCTGTGGATGCTGTGGAATGCCACTGTAGGAGCTCAAATGTGTATAGGAACTGCAGCTATAGGAACTACAATGGCCCCCAGTTCCATGTACAAACACACTAAAACATAGAAACTATAGAAACTTATCTGTACAGTGTGAAAAGACCATTTTCTGCTGTTTTACCCTCAGGTTTGGCCTTTTGTGAGGGACTTGAATGTGTCTTTGAGAGGTATTTGGTCGTCAAGGTCTAGAATCTGACTGAATGCATTGTTTAAAAAAATAATCAATTATATTATATGTGTTGCAATGTTAAAGTTGTGGTAACAATAAACATTCAACAGTTGTGATTGCATGTTGTCCCTTATGCTCACTGCATAATTTACACAAGTGCAAAAGGGCCAATCTCTATTGTGGCATAAATGACCCTTGCATGGTACGAGCTGCTTCACCCCCAGCTATTAAATAATTAATATCACCCCATGGTTGTTTGGCAGAATATTATACATGGAAGCCATTGAAACTTTGTCATAAACTTTTACCCAGTGGCATTCTGGTCAGCAATATTGTCAACCTGTTGTATAAATTACATGTTTACTTACTGGCCACTTAAAATATTTATACCAACCAAATGTGATTTTGTTTTTATGTGTATAGAAGATAGATGGACCTACAAACATAGAGAGAGAGAGAAAGTGAGAAAGAGAGAGAGAGAGAGAGAGAGATAGAGAGAAATCTACAGGACCTACTCCTATGCCTTCTCCTCTCCTCACAATCCGTTGGAGTAGGCAGAAAGACACACACACACACACACACACACACACACACACACACACACACACACACATGCTCACACACACACTCACACTCACAGTCACACACACACACACACACAATCACACATGTACAGTACCCGTGTGTACACATACTCACAAGTCCAATGGGGGAAGAATGGACATCTAACTGGTAATTACAATGCCTCTTTATGTTCCTAGCTGAGCTCGTTATTTACATGGAAATGAATTGGATGGCAGTAAGCAGTTCTTCTGCCCCCCCCCCCTCCCTCCTATCCCATCCCACCATCTCCTCTCATTACCCTTCGCAGGGGGTCAATGAAGAGAGAGGGGGGTGGGGGGTGTAAGGGGAGTCCAGAGGCCAGCGCCACATAATTACTAATAGAGTGGTACTTATTCTCACAGTCGTGGTGCGCTGGGAGGTCCTTCTCCTTCCTCAGCCTCACCATTTAACCCTACCTACCTCCCCACAGACTGGACAGAGGATTGAGGAGAACCCCTACACATGGCTGCACATGTTAGAAGCCTCCAATTATCAGGCAGAGCTCCAGGGTTAATTAAGCAGGAAGCCCACATATATATTTTTGTTTGCTTTTTTTAGCTGCTCACCAAACACAATAGTCCATGCAAGGACATGTTTTTGTCCACCATCTCTATTGAAAATAAGAGCTTGCTTATAATGGGCTCTTCAACTATAGATGATGCTACCAGTACTTTTATTATTCTCAGTTTTTTTTTTTCAAGTATCCACAATGCGTCTTTGTCATTTTACTTACCATTTAAGGGCATACTGCCCTCTCTTCACTATCACAATGGACATACCATTCCAGTAAGGAAACAAAACAGTGCTTTGCTTGCAGAGGATGTTGCCATTGCTTCCCAGACTGACTAGAAGAGACTGGCAGGCTGAATTAAGCTCTCCTCTGCAGTCAATGGCTCCTTGAGCACTTCAATTGCGTTGCTAAACTGAAACAAATGGCTTTTCCTTCTACTCGGCTTGAGAATAGACAACAGTGAGCGTCCCCTCGCGTCAGAGTCACACGAGGAGTGCGTGCTCATTAGCGGGTTGCCGTGGCGATCGGGCAGGCAGGGCAGCTGTGTTCCGAGGCTGAAGAGGTTGACCTGTGCAACGTAAGAGTCCACCACGCCTTGGAGAGGGTGACCCCAGTGCCACGCTGCCCATGTGGGCACTGGTGGCACAAAGGCCCCTGCCTCGCTAGTCATCCTGTGTAGTGGAGGGCCTGCAGGTTCCCATGGTTAGAGTGCATTGTGCACCTTCTACTTTATTGCATCCTCCGTTCCCCCATCGAAAGGACACTTGATTTGAAATCAGAAAACAGTGTGTTTGCGGAATGTTTGCTTCACATACTCTTTGCAAATGAAGAGAGTGAATTGATTGCAAGGCAGTAATTGTCAGTGTGCGCTCAAGCTGTGCCTACAGTAAGGTTTGGTATTTTTTTCAAACCATTATCTCCAGTTAAAAGTGTGTTGGTATAGAGACATCTGCTGAGAAAAGTGTTGTGATTTGCCTAGATGCTGGGGCTTGTGATTCATGGCTAGATACTAAAATAGTATGTGTTCATGTGTTCATTATCATCGCAGGAGTTTTGTAGGTTTGTAGGAGATTTGTAGGTTGGGATTTTTGTGTCTGTCTGTCTCTACTGTATATGAGTGAGTATGTGTGTGTGTGTGTGTTTGTGTTACCTTGTTCTCTGATGTTAACATAGAAGATATGCAACTTTAGTCTGTCAAAAAAATGCTATTTCATAAGCCCATTTGTTTTTGTTTTTTTATTAATGTTTTGGCAGACAGAGTTCCCAGTCTTTCTTTTGATAAAGCATAGGTACAACAACACACACACACACACACACACACACACACACACACACACACACACACACACACACACACACACAAACACAAACAAGAACAAAGTGCCTGCAAACTTACATTAACATAGACCTCTGAGTATATCAAACAGTTACATCCAATATAATACCAGTATCAGTTATCTATCTAAGCAGACATATCCTCTAAATAATTCAGAAAGGGGACCAGACCTGATTAAAGATATCTTCTCCCGCTGATATAAAGCCATCTTGGTCATTAGCTCAATCCATTCCTTAGAACTACAAAACTCAGATGACTTCCAATGCCTCAATATTATCCTACATCCTGTTATGGTTGCAAGTCGTACCCATAGCCTCTGTCTTCCAGTTAGATTGATGTTATGCAGACCCAATATACATAAAGCTGGAGACTTCAAGAGATTAAGTTGAAAAAGACCATTCAAGAGAGTAATAATCCCATTCCACAGGCGATCGTTTTTTTCACAGTCATATAGCATATGGCATATGAAGTCCCAGCTTCTTTCTGACATTTCCAACAGGTGTCCTTGTCTACTAATTTCATTTTGGCGAGTTTACTAGGGGTCCAATAACCTCTGTGGAGTAATTTATATTGGATACGACTGTGTTTCCCGCGAACAAGTGTACCAGGAAGCAACAAGCTTCTTCCAGCCATCTTCTGGAATCTGAGTTCCCAAGTCTTCCACCCAGCATAGTCTCAGCCCCTCCAAATTGGGCGATCACACCTCTCTGATGATCTCATAAAATTTAGATGCTCTACTACTATTATTGCCAGCTATTAGGAATAGTTCCTGTATACTAGATGGAGGGTCTGGGTTAGTGTGCAACTTAGCTTGGATACAGTGTCTAACTTGTAAAAATGTCCAAAATTCCCTTTGATTAAGATTAAATTCTTGTCTGATTTCAATTAATGATTTCATACCATTTTGACCAAATAGATCCCCGAGCTGATTAATTCCGGAGCTGACCCATGCATCCCACATAAACGGTTTCTTACTTATTAATAGTTTTTTATTCCACCATATGGATGCTTTAGCGGTAAGATAAGGATTGGTATTAATTAATTGGTGAGATCTCAACCAAGTCTCTTGTACAAAAGCCAATCATAAGCCCATTTGTAACCAATCCTTTTTTGTATCACAAAATGCAGAATGCATTATACAAGCATCATTCCGTTGCATCCTATTTTAATTTCGTCCACAAAAGTATTGTGTTGTGTTACATAAATTATGATGTGTACAAAGGGATTTAGCGCAATATATTCGGTGACTCTGCAGTTATAGAAGGCATTCCGTCTGCAAAATAGTAACTTACCAAATGCATTTAGTGACATTGCTCTCATTCCGACCAAATGCTTTTATAGAATCACAAAATTAATGTATTGCTACAATACATTTAATGTAACTGCAGAGTCACAGAATATATTGTGCTAAATCCTTTTGTACACATCATAATTTCTGTAACACAACACAATACTTTTGTGGACGAAATTGAAATAGGATGGCACAGAATTCATGTTTGCTTAATCTAGCGAAATGTAGAACAACTGTCAATTTACATTTTTCATGAGGGATTATGAGAATAACAATGATAAAATAGAATTTGACAGCAGTGGTGTGATTTAACACTGACATCTTCTCAGCGGTTGTCAGTTCATTTTGAAAACATTATACTAAGAGATTTTCCCAGCAACAGTATTATTAACAACTAATACTTAATCCTTCATTAGTAAAAGAAGTCTTTTGACATTTGGGTGCCTCTTAACAAATTTGAACTCTTTAGATTGCATACACCCATGGTTCATAGAAACATCTTCATTTCCTGTTATTAACAGTGTTGGCAGGCTTCAGTCATGTTTTATTTTTTTATTTTATTTAAACCATGTTGAAATGGGATATAATAGTACATTTGTAACCATTCCTATTGAGGGACACATGACAGAGAGAGAGAGAGAGAGAGAGAGAGAGAGAGAGAGAGAGTCAATGAAAGGGCCATAATTCAGCACCTGGTGAACATTTTCAAGTTATAGATGCTTAGAATACTCTGAATTATGCAATCTGTTGCCAATGACTTTGGATTTTATAGCAATTTCTTTTTTCCATATTCACTTTCCCTTTTCTGTATCTCTGAAATTCAAACCTGTTTTGTAGCCTCATTATGGTCCATTGATATGCTTAACGTGAAGAAACGCTCAAGCAAACAATTTAACAATTTCGTAGACAAATGAGCATAGGGTAATGTCCTGTTTCCTAGATGCATCACGGATGCCTCTGACCTTTCGTCAACCCCGGGGCCCAGCTTTTACGTGAGCCACCATGTTCACCAGACGAGGAGACAAGAGATGAAAATGCTGGGCTGCATCTGGAGCCTTCGCTTGCCTACCTGCCTGCTCCTGCACACATCTCAATATCTCTCTCTTACACACAAATGCATGCTCTCGCATCCTCTCACACACTTACACACACACAGACACACACACACAGACACACACACACACACACACACACACACACACATACTCTACTCTCTGTTTTTGTCTCTACTCCCTACACAAATCCCTGTCAGATCAAATAACAGCAATACAACTGAAAGCTGTGTGAGGCATGCTCGTTGTTTGATCTCCCTCTCTGCATCGACACAGTTTGGATAAGCCTGCTTTGGAGATATGTTTTTGTGCTATTTAAATGTTAATGTCTTTAAAAATATATACGCATTTTTGTGCAAATGAGCCTGCCTTTCTCCTCTGCCCCCAGTGTTCTAGAAGCTTCCACACTGGAATCTAATTGGATTTATAGTACTGTGAGAGTTCTTCATTTCAGGGAGCAGACAGCGTCTTGAAAGTTCTCCCTGTGTGATTGCAGGAGATTGTTGTCATTGTGAATGTTGTCAAACAAGGATACCCTGTTGGTGATGATTTGGAGATAATGGGAGAAAATGTCTGAATTGCAATCAATGCTAAATTAATTCATGTAGACACCAGTGACTCACAAGCTAAGCCCCAGCTTGTGAGTCACTGGCATTCTTGAAGTTGCACTTACCCTCTGTGGATGACTGCACATCACTCCTGTTTATGTATCTGTTGTTATATGTTGAGACACTTTTGTACTTATTCGTAGTGAACATACATTAGACATATGCTTTTCATTGTGTCATACTTTTAAAGTCCTAGATTTCATCAGATGGAATTGATCCCTGGCTTGCCAGTGAAGCTGGGTCACTCAATAATTTAATATCTGATGCCAGGTCATTCAATAACACAATTGGCTGACTCATACAATAAATTGCACCTGATAGGGGGTCAGAGCAATAAGGACTCACTGAATCTTTAGGGGATTTTCTCTCCCCTGGTCTCTTCACCTATATGCAGTTCTATACCCAGGGCATATTACAGAATTAAGAAAGAATAGAAGTCTGCCACATAACTATTTCTTGGCATCAACTTGTTACAGGGCAGTCTCCGCATCACAGTGAGGAATCTGCCAAATGCAAGATACTTTGTGTGTCTGTGAGGGTAGGTCTACACTATTGCGTTTTTGTTTGAATCCCAAAGACTTTGTTATGATTCAACCTCCAGTCTACATTGTGCCATCGTTTTCGAGCTCCTGAAACGGACAGATTTGAAAATGCCCATTTCCATATCAAAATGCAGGCTTTGTGTATTAGTGTGGATCATGGAATGCATCTGAAAATGATGACGTACAAGTGGATGTTCCCTTCCTTTGAGACTGGACCACATAATATGTGCACATATCATATAATGTGATAAGGGCCATGTGCCATGACTCATCCTGTGAGCTTTTAGCTCAATTGCTACAGTAGCATGCTCGACTCCTGATCCGAGGTGCTAATGTTTGCAGATTTGAGTCTGGGTTAGTACAGGGCTGTAGGTTGCATACAGGTTGCACACACATTATTCACTTCTTGAGTTTGTGGAGGCTATGACATCACTTCTTTCACACCTGTCTAGTGGGTCTTCTAAGCACCACAGTTTTGACAGAATTGCCCTTGGCCCATTGAGTTATAAAGATAACCAAACAATTATAGAGTGTAGTGCTCAAACAACATAAAAGCAGCAAACACACAGAGGTGAAAACAACATCATGGAGGGTCTGTTACAGAGAAAGGGTGCCTGAAGGATGTTTGCATTTTACTGAATGTCTGTCTCTCTCAGCAATATCAACAGGCTTTCATAACCTAGTGGTCTCTATATTCCCTGTAGCAAAATAAACAGCCTTCATCCCTGGGTCATTTTGGCGAAATCAAAAGTCAATGTCCTCCAGTGGAGCACTCAGTGCCATTATTGAAAACTGGCGACTTATTCTGCATAATTCTGTACGGCACATCTAACTATTAACAGACTCATTCATGTTTACAGTTTTTTACAACTGTTTACACACGTTTTCAAAACTCTGGGCCAGATGTACGTACATTTGCGAACGTAGCGTTATCAGCGTCATGGACACACCGTAAATTGCGAACGCTGTCAGACCCAAGTTTCCGTCATATTTATCAATCGTTCAATCCTTAGTGTAAACTGCGCCTTTCTGTGCCTTTCTCCGTCCATAAACGCAATTTACAAACGTCCACAACTGAATGGCAGCGCCTACATACAAGCACAGTTGAATGAAGTTAACTGATGACAATATTAAAAAGAATCAAATGTTTAGCGATCATGAAATAATACCATACATGATAAGATGTAAACAAGCAGGGAGATAATAAAGATCAGTTCTACTCAAACTACTTGTGCACGTAGGGTATGGAAGATTGGTCAAATCTAGCAAGTAGAAAAGTTTAAGTGAATGACATGAAAGTGAAAGTAAGACATTCGAAAGGCCAACGAAAGTTAAGGTTGCTTTTGGTAGTACAAATACTTTCACCACAAAAACTGGTGCTCTAAATAGCGATTCTGTTGTCTTTGAAAGGTTCTCTTATTGACACATTGAACCGCAATTTGGATTAACACCTGCTTTTACAAGGCGGAAGTATTTAGGCGCAGAATAGACGTGCGCTTTCAGGAGCAGTCTTTGTACATACCGCGGAATACATAATTAGGCGCTCTTTACTCTTCCCCTCCCATCTTTTTACGCTAAACTCCCACTTTCCCCTGGATCTTCCCATGAATGCATATGCATGACATGACAAACGCAATCTGCCACTTTCAGCTCCCGCGACAGGCAGTTTGCGCTTTTACATCATTGCGGCCTGTTTGTACATACCTCGCAATGATTTTACACACACATTGCGAAACAAATACGCCTGAAAGTGGGCGCAAAAGCATTAGTACATCTGTCCCTCTGTTTCTATTTTTCAAAACTCCACACACAAAACCAACAATTGCTCACACAAAATGCAAAATGCCTCAAATCTCCAGCAAAATGACACACAACATTCAAAATGTCATAAACACATCTTTAAATCAAACATTTGCCTCACATTACAAACACTTTTGTCATAATATGACATTTTGGATACATAATGTACACACTGTTGCTCAAAACCTAACGCTCTTCTGTCTTTCATAGGCTTTATGTATTTCCATACAAGAATGAAAGTTACGGTATCTACAGAGAGAAGTTGAAATACACAGTAAAAATGCAAGCAATATTGAAACCAAAAAATAGTGATTTTTCCCAAATAATTTGCTGTTGTGAATACAGTATTTTACAGCCAACAAGAATAAAGCAAAGCAAAATAGACCACCAGATGAGGCAATGACCACCAGATGTACATGGAGTTCTGAAAAAGCTGATTTTGCCTATGGAAATGACTGACTACTATCAAATTACTTTGCTTTTTCCAAAGAAAAGTGTGTGTGTGTTTATGTGTGTGTGTGTGTGTGGTTGGGTGGGGAGTTGTGTATGTATTCATAGGTCTATAGAAAAATGACACAAAAACACAAAAAAGACACAAACATATAGTGAGAAAGTTTTACTGTACATAAAGTCGACTTTTTGTAGAACATTCCTTTCAAAGTATCTGCATTGGTTCTGAAATCCTCTAGGGCCAGATTGAATGGGTCCATACCTACATATAGAGTATCTATTTATAGGCCTATACTAAGGCAATGTCTGGATGGTGTTCCGTAAAGTAATGAGAGAAAGTGAAGCACTGGTGATTTAGTGTGGCATTTTCATGGGTTGTGTTTGAAAAATGAAATCAAGTTACTTCCTGTTCGATTTTTGTGTGTTAAGTAGAAAATTGTGTGTGGTGTTTTGCAAAATGTGTTTTAGTCAATTGAAAACTGAGTCAAACACTGAGAATTAGTGTATGGTTTTGCAGATTTGGTGTGGGGTTATGATGTTTGGAAGACATGTTTAGAAAATTGTGTGACAAGCAAAGATTTAGTGTGTAAGCATTTGAAAAAAACTGTAAAGACATGCATATTATCCTCCACTGCTGAGTTACATCCGATCTCTTATTTACCAGCCATGTGACCAGCTTCTGCAAAAGCTCCAATGCACTAACTAAGCCCAGCTCTAGAGGTCACTTAAGCCCTCTCCATAACAGCAAGTTCAAAACACTGACGGTTTGTACATTTCCTAGAGGGTTACTGTTTTTGCATGCACACACACACACATGGTCAAAATTAATCCAAGACAACTGGTGTGAGACTGCAGCTTTATTCACGACGCCGGGAGCATGTTACCCACATGAAATGTCAAAGTAACAAGCCCCCACATTTGTAGGTGAAGGCAACTTTATACCCTTACCCCACACCCATGGAAAATCACAAGTTGTCACCCTCCAGTGATCACTTAACCATCTGGTATTTTAACAGAGATAAGAAATGTTTACGACCCCCCATCCTGAGGGTTACCCACAGTTCGGTGACACAGGGGTTAATTTAACTAAACATTCCAACATAGGAGTTTCAGAAAACACAAGGGTCAGAGTAAGGGGATGACAATTAGATTTCACTACATGTATATAAGGTATACTAAACATTCAATGAGAAAAATAAAAATGATCCCACACACACACACTCACACACACACACACACACACACACACACACACATACCTTTTCCGCTTTTCTGGTCTATGGCAGGAACATACTAGAATACTGATAGGAAATAGGTAATTTTCTGGTGGACTGCCCTGAGGCTAAATCTGGTCTGGTCTGATTGCATGATTTGTGAACATGAGGCAAAAACCAGTCCAGCAACAAATATTTCTCCAACACCCATGTGCCTGCCACCCTTCTCCTCAAAATCCATCATGGCCTGACTGCCCAGGACATTAAACTGCCTCGGATAACATTACATCAAACCATGATGCTGCCTCTGTTGGCACAATGGTGTTGTAAGCCCCCAGCGTCGTCTTCCAGACAGTGCTGCATGGAAGGCACTAGGGTTAGGGTTAGATGCAGCTGGGTTAGATGACATCAAAGCCCTTTGTTGTCACAAAGAGACATTCGCATGTGTATTAGTTCAGCATTGTATACATCAAGGTTTAAACCCCCCCGTGAATGTGTAGGTCCTCAGTAGCATCATGAATCATGATGAATAAGTGCATCCCCTAAGCATTTAATGATTTGCATGTCTTTCTCTTTCAATCAATATCCAATGATATATAGGTTACGTAAATTGCTGTGTATGTATATTGTGCATGGACAATAATAAAGTGGATGAGTATAGACCATAATGTGCTATCAATGAACAGCATCATCCTTGTTGGTAAATTAGGCACACTAAATCATAGCTAGACTAGAACATACTAAAACTTAGATCAAAGTAGATCATAGCTGTAACGTGACAGAAAGCCTTATCATGGCAGACGTTGTACTTGTGCAAAATGGAGATGCATGCTTCCTTGCTGTTCACAAGCACAGCTGTCACTAGAAGTATGCAAATGCAAGTAGATGGAGTACTGTTCACTTAACGTGTAATGCATAGATGTTGGAATGTTTGGGTTAAGAAAGGCAAGACTGTCACAATTCATTACCATGGTTTTGTAATACATTCTGAACATAAGTAAATCAAATGTAGCCGCTTGGCTCCAGCAAATATTCCTCTGTAATTGGGAGCCTCTTCTTTATTTTTTCCACAAAATTGATGTTGTAAAATGAGCACCTTTTCCTAGACATTTCTCTGGAACTCTTACTAGAATTGCTGACTGTCCACAGACCGTATGAAGGAACTTGTTATGTCCATTTTCGGCTACTGGGTTGTGTTTTGGCTTATCCTCGTCTTATTCTCATCAGAGTAGATGGCACATATGAAACGGACAGTAGCCTCTCGGTCTCTGTGAGCACTCATTGTTCATGCTCGCGTCCATTTGATTCACTTCCTCCTTTTCTCGCCACGCCATAAAAAACCCGTCTGCCAGAAGTGCACTCACAGGATTTCCAGAACAGTCTCTAAATCACGTAACATCTCACCCCTTCTGACAGGAGCAACCCTTTCCACTGGTCTAGGATCAGCCTCAACTTTTTATTATGGCATTCTCATAAAATGAAAAGGGGAGAAGGTAGACTGCATTTACTAATTGCTTCAAGAATCCTTTTAAACAGACTTTGATTCATGGCTGTGTGATCACGGCTGGGGTTGTGCTGTGCATGTGATTGATTTTGTTAATGGTGAACTCATAAACAGTAGTCCTACTACCAGGGGTCTATAGTATACCACATTCCACCTTTCTTTACACTTTGTCAATTACATTTACCAAAAATACTGGAAAGCTTCCAAACTTCTATGCTAATGTGTCTCTTGTGTGTGTTATGTGTTATATTCGGTGGCGATTTGTTGGCTTATCTGTTGCTAACACTTGAAATAATCTCATGATGAATTAAAAATGAATGCATGTTCTTTTTTGTAATAGAGACAAATGTTTGTCTGGAAACATTATTAACTTTAACATTGACCTGAGATTACACATATTTCACTAAAACACAGATATCTCTAATTAAGACATAAGGGAGTGGTCAATATCTTCACATTTTACAGTAAACTGTTTTCTTTTTGAAATGGACAAACTGTAAGCTATGATTATTATTGCAGGTGTGTCTCCAAAGCCTAATGCCTGCTAAAGCTCCCCCACAAGATGCATGGATCTTTAAACGCATGCATCTCACACTCAGCATTCTGATAAGGTGTAGCTAGCTTGAGACTACATGTAGTATGTTATTTTGTATGTGTATGTGTGTGTGTGTGTGTGTGTGTGAGAGAGAGAGAGAGGGGGAGTGGGAGAGCAAGAAAGAGAGATAGAGTGGGAAAGTGAGAAAGGGAAAGAGGGAGAGATTGGGAGGGGGAGCAAGAGAGGGAAAAGTAGCTACCTCAAGTAAGTAAAGTGAAAAACTCTTATCTTGTCGGAAATATACATGACCTGCTCCCTACCAACTGAGCAGCTGCAGCCTGTGGATTTAGCCAATTCTGGATCTCCGCAAGAAACTAAACCCCACGTTATCTGTGCGTCCACAGCCATGGAAAACATGGGTAGCGAGAACCAGGAGACTGCAGTCACTGGGTTTTTGTCTGCCCCTTGTGTGAGGGAAGAGGATCCAGCTCATTTAATACCTCTCTGCTTGCCATCTGTCAGGATCAAACACAGAAGTCTCTGTCTGGGTTTATCTCTGCCTCTGAACTCAGTGCCTTATTATGGGGCCTGCACAGAGTACCTGTTCCACACAAAGACCTGCTTGTGTGTCACCTGACACCACATACACAGACACACACACACACGCACACACATATACACTCAGACACAGACATAAACTCAGACACACACACACACACACACACACACACACACACATATATATACACTCAGACACACACATATATAAACTCAGACACACACATATACAAATGCACTCTGTCACACACAAACACCTGTCACAAACACTAAACCACATTGCAAGTGTACAGACAGCTAAAAAATGGAGTTGTATTATGCATAGACAAAGATTTACAGCAAGGACTCTCTCTCTCTCGCTCTCTCCCAAATCAAAAGAAAAATGTATTGCCATCAATGAGAGACCATATTCAGATCAATGTCCAAAAGCATGTAGAGTGTACCTACCTGTTGCTGATTTTAAATAATTAAAAAATAGTAAGGTCTGGTGTATATGGTTAACAGAAGAAAAAAGACAAGACTACAAAAAAAAATGAATAAACAAAAAGTGCTTGTTGACCAGCTTGTTTGATCACCCTATGATAGTAGACCAGCTAAAGGTATGTTTTTGCAAGAGTTTTGCTGGTCTAGCTGGTTTACCCAGCTTACGATGGTAATTCAGCTGGTTTTGCTTTTCGTACCATCTCAAGCCGGTCATTATAGCTGGTGTTGCTGGTCTGACATTGCTAGTTTATCTGACCATGCCAGCTTAGGTCATTCTAGCAAACCACCTTCTTACACCAACAATGTCAAGCTTGGCAGGCTGGTCACCAACATGACCATCTTACACAGCTGTATTCCACATGACAGGCTGGTCGCACCAGCTTCCTCAGATGGTCACACCAGCCAGTACACTTGGTGGCCCAACCAGCTACACCAGCAAAGGACAGCAAGAGCTGGAAGAAAACCAGCAAAGACCAACTAAAATCAGCTACCAGTTGGTTTCTAGCAGGGTACATTATCAATACACTAGGCCCCACATGTTCTAACTGTGCAGGTTATGATCCCTTCCTCAGTTTGTCAGTGTTTCTTTGTCACTCTTTAATGTTGATCTGATATGGTGCCAGGCTCTACTTTCTGTTTGAGTTTTGTACATTTCTAATTAGTAGTTTTGATTTGATTTCTTCCTCAGAGGATTCGAAATCCCCCACCCCCTCCCCCCAACACACACACAGGCACACATACACACACAAACACAATCAAAACTAAACATGCACATCTCTGCAGATATTTTGGTTCAGGGAGAACCTGAGTTCCCTTGCTGTGCAGAACTTCCTGGACCCTCCTGATACTTGTGCACCTCATGCACCATTAATCTCACCCAGAAGTTCCTGGACTCTGTTGATTGCAGAAGTGATTAATTACTTTCACTTTTGCATACTTATACATTTATTTGCCCACAAGCGAGATAAAGAAGGACATACTTAAGTAGAAAATGAAGGGGGAAACTATACTTGTACTCATATTTCACAGTCATTGACTGTTAAAACTATTTTTTATTACTTGTCAGCAAATATGACATATGATATGAAAAATATTAGGGCTCCATCTTTCCGTTGTCCCTGTCCTCGTTTTGTAGCTATCCGTTTTTCATCACCTTTAATGCAGCTCTCTGACATGGAAAACTCATCAGGTAGAAATTAATTTCACTTTGAAATCATATGTTAATCAGAGCAGGCTGGCACCCATTTGCCACTGATTGGAGATCAGCATTAGGAGACTGCAGATTATATCAAAGGTAATAATGGACAGAGTGCTTTAAATATATAAGCCAGACTTAACTCAGGCACACAATGTAAATATTTTTTTTCCTCTTAAAAACCACCCTCATTAGGGCAAATAGCATGTGGAGATAATTTCAGACAGGGGTTCATATTCTGAATCTCTTAGAGTAATTAAACAACACAAAATAAACGCCCTATGTGTTTTATTTTAATATCCACTATATGCTCTTGACACCTCCGTGCGATTTCTGAATTTAATTTCATTGCAAACGGGATAACGCATTTGTGGGGCGCAGTTCTAATCAGGGTGATGTAGGGGAGGCTTAATTGTCGACTTTGACTTGACAACCCATTTCAATTTGGTTTTAAGGAGGTTAGCGGGATGTAATGTACTGCCACTGCTGCTGCAGTTGCTTTTCAGAATTGAATTATTTCATTATCGTTCAGAATCATTTGGAAACAAATTAAAATTCTCTGATGATCAGAGCCGTTATAACATTTTCATTTCTCCTTCTTTGCCACCTACAAATATTTTGATGTTTATTTAATTTTACTTTTACAAATCCTGGCTCACAGGCACAGTGACTTTATTCATTTATATAAAGTGTTTTGTTTATTATTTATTTATCTATTTCAATGAGTCTCTTTATTGAAACTTGACCTTCAGAAAAGTTTTGAGTCATTTAAAGTGCACTAGATGACAAATGGGGGCTTGTTCCGTGCAGTCACATGCCTGCCTTGTGATTTCGCCGTCCTTGTGGGGGATGTCAGAAAATTAGCTTTAATGTTATAACCCTGTTGTTGTTCTCCCCATTTGCAGAACCCTGGAGCTGCAGTTGAAAACACACTCCACAGCACAATGGGGACCTTGTTGTCATGATTGTGTTGAGTTTGGCTACCCTCTTGCGCCTTTTAATGACAGTCATGTTGCATAGCATACTGACCCGCTTTATGCATACTGATTAAGCGACTAGTCTGGTTATTTGATCCACCTTTCTCATCTTCAACCACTGGTTATCTTGTGGACATTGATCAGCCTGTGTTCAATTCACCAAGGCCTTGTTGTGTTAGAGTTTTTCCAGCGAGATGGCAATAGAAAACAATAATTACCACAGTATTGCGGTGCATATTGAAGCACATGTATGACAAATGAGCTCTGACAAAGTAATTAAAATTGTTTAATGAGAGATACTATTGCAGACATCCTCTCAATTTGTAATTCATTTGGGCTATCAGAGCAGCGTCTGTCCACAACAATAGACAGTCCCACTCTTGGGTTATGCTACGTTCATTTGTTGGCTAGTCTTAAAATTTAATTGGCATCATCATTCTGTGTTTTACAAAACATGGTCATTTTTATTCTGTCACAAAAAGGTTGCCGGCAGATGAAAGACTAGTGTCTGCATAACAGATAACAAGTGAAAGGACAATGTCATGATTCCTGGGGGAATTCTATCTGTCTGTTGACTGACGTTTCAAGTGGGTGACCAGTCAGTAATGCAGGCCTAAGAGGAAATAACTGCTTTATTTTCTTCCTATTGTTATTTAGTGGAACAGGAACTAATAAATGACTAGATGTACCGCAGAGCGGTACAAAATATGACCGCCGCCCAGTCCAGCACATGTTTTCCACAAAAATAAGTCACGCTGAAAGGCATATATGATTCTAACTGTCTCACTGAATTGCATTATGCACACTCAATTCTCACTGGTATCTGCTAGACAACAAGTACTAAAACATGATTAGTTCATAGATTTCACATGTAAAATACATTTTATACAACCCCACCCCCATCTTGCCTGTTCATAATTCTGAGAAATTCTTGAATTGTGTGCATGTGTGCGTGTACATGTTTATGTTTATGTGTGTGTGGGTGGGTGGGTGTGTGTCTGTGCATGTGCATGCATGCGTACATGTCTACTGTGTGAGTATGTGTCATACGTAGGATTACTGTGAATGTATGTGTGTGCGTGTGTATCTGTTTATGGACATGTGTGCATATGGAATGGGTTTACATGACCCCTGGAGGCAAACATACGCAAAAAAATGGTCATCCTAGGCCCTACGGTCCATGTGGGGTTACATGCCCACCAAGTTTCGTGTACCCCAGTCTTTCCCGGGAATCCTTGTTGGTGTACGGTCACTAAATGTACACATAAATTATTTTATTTTATTTATAAGGCCCCCCATGAACGAAAGTCCACGAAACTTGGCATGCATTCGGAGGGTGTCATAATGATCCTACACTTTCAATTTCGTGCAGTTTTGACCATGTCAGCCAGAGATATTGTGATGAAAACACCTAATGTTTTGCTTTTTAATTTTTAACTAGGTGGCACTATACATGAAATAAGTGGTAATGGGTTGACATGCCCCCTTAAGACCAACATACAAAAAAAAGGTGGACCTCCTAGGCCCTACGGTTCTCGAGATATTCACAGAAAACTGTCTCCGGCCACCTACAGGCCAGTTGGTGTATAGTAACATAAATTAATTTGTTGTGTGGCCCCCCATGAACGGAATTCCACGAAACGTGCATTCAGAGGGTGTCATAATGATCCTACACTTCCAATTTTTACTTTTTTTGTGTTTAACTAGGTGGCGCTATACATGAAATGAGTGGTTATGGAATGGATTGACATGGCCCTTTGAGATCAACATACAAAAAAAATGGTCCTCCTAAACCCTACGGTTCTCGAGATATTCACAGAAAACTGTGTCTGCCCTACCCTCCTTTCGGGGGGTCCAGTCCAGCTGGGGGGCTACAGATCAAAACGAAAAACGATGGTTCCATGCTATCCGTGTGGGGTTACATGCCCACCAAGTTTCGTGTACCCCGGTCGCAGACATCATGACTGCAGAGAAGCTCAGTGGTGAAGGCAAACTAGCCTGCGCTCAGAGAGTGGGAGAAATCTGAAATTGAGGGAGGATGGGGCGGCACTGAGGGGCCCGGGGCCCAGGAATGTGGATGAGGAGCTTAGGGACTGTTCGTTATTTATTTAAGGGGTTACTGGAGGAGTTTTGGGAGCGTTAGTCAAAAAAGATGTGACCCTCCCTCGCCAGCAAGAAATTTTTCTATGACCCTCCAAAGTGATTGAGAAAAAACGCATGACCCTCCCCAACAATTTATTGATGCCTTCTGTATGGGTGAATTTGGGAGCTTGCATGCTTACCACTCCTTCCTTGAAATGCCTTGAAAAGGTTGTCGTTTTCACAATTTCACAAATAATCACCGGGACCGAAACATACCTGTCAACTTTTTCCGCGTTTATCACGTATTTTAACTTTTTTCCCTCTGTCTTAAGAGGAGCTGCAGGGCTGTCGCAAGGCGGTGCGAGGCGCTGTGCGAACTTGACAGGTGCGAGTCCCTTTTCACTTACGTGCATGAAATCATGCGATAGCCTACTTTACACGTACCCTACTGTCGGTGCATTTTAATGGTAGATGAATAGGCTACACCAGCTTGTCTTTAAGAGGGGAAATTGTATAGCCTATAACATTAGCTGATCACATATTTGGCCATAAGCCGTTTATCATAGGGTAGCCTACACCATGAAACCAAACTAGTGTAACAAAGGTGAACACTGTGCTGAACGCTATTTGTCAGTGAGCAGAAACACACACGACATTCAAACTATTGATAAGATGTGCACTATGGAAATTGGTCTGTATGCTAACATTGGACAAATAAATGACATTGACTCGCCATATCCTGACTCAGAAAAAATATAATTTTCTTGCTTACCTTGCCGCAAACTCAGCAATGAAATCATAGGCCAGCTTGCATGTAGCCTAACGTCTCTCCCTGTATGGCAAGCCGATTGAGCATTTATTCTGATATATTGATATCAGGCATAATTGACATGTAAGCCATTTTTGTCAACTAGTTAACTGGTGAGCCATGTTTGTGTGAACTAGTTAACTAGTGAGGGCCAAAATATGCACAGTAGTTAACTAGTGGGAGCCAAAAGGCTCACTAGTTAACTAGTGAACACATTTTAGCTTCACTAGTTAACTATTGAGAGCCAGAAATGTCTACTAGTTAACTAGTAAAGGCCAAAATGCATACCAGTCAGCTACTTGAAGGCTTTTGGGTCTCACAAGTTAACTAGTGACAGCCAAAAATGTGCACATGTTTACTAGTGAAGGCAAAACACCTCACTAGTTAACTAGTTGCAGTAGGTCAATGTCACTAGTTAACTAGTGAACCATAAATGGCTTACTAGTTAGCTAGGTGATGGCAGTAGGCTCACTAGTTAACTAGTTGATGCATCATTTGTCCGAACTAGTTAACTAGTGAGGTCATAAATGTATACTAGTAAACTAGTTCAAGACAAAATTCACACTAGTCAACTAGTGGCGCAGAATTCAAACTAGAAAACGCAATTCCAGGGAATTACCAGTGCATGAAAATGCAAAACATATGGTGTGAAATATATTGTTAAAACAGATGATGTGCTAATTGGCAACCAACATGATGAGGTTTAATATAGTTGGAATGAATGAACTAGGTAGATGAGGTTTAATATAGTTGGAATGACTGAACAGTTAAATAGGTGGATAGTTTAAAAGGTTTAATTATTAGCTAGGTAGATGAGGTTTAATGTAGTTGGAATGACTGAATTAGGTAGATGATGTTTAATACTATGGCAAGCCGATTGAGCATTTATTCCGATACCTTGATATCAGGCATAATTGTCATGTACATGCAAGCCATTTCTGTCCACTAGTTAACTAGTGAGCCATTTCTGTGTGAACTAGTTAACTAGTGACAGCCAAAATGCTCTAGTTTAAAGACTTCTATATTTTACTAGTCAACTAGTAAGGTACAAAAATGTTTACTAGCTGACTACTGAATGTCAAATTCCCACTTGTTAACTTCTATGTAATTTGGCCAGCCGCTTGGGTATTTATTCTGATATCTTGATATCAGGCCAACATGCAAGCCATTTTTGTCAACTAGTTAACTAGTGAGCCATGTTTGTGCACACTAGTTAACTAGTGACAGCATAAATGCCCACTAGTTAACTAGTGAACACATATTAGCTTCACTAGTTAACTAGTGAGAGCCAGAAATGTCCACTAGTTAACTAGTAAAGGCCAAAATGCATACCAGTCAGCTAGTTGAAGGCTTTTGGGTCTCACTAGTTAACTAGTGACAGCCAAAAATGTGCACATGTTTACTAGTGAAGGCAAAACTCCTCACTAGTTAACTACCCAGCACACATCCATCTGCCCGATGTCGCTTTCATATCAGCATGGAATCCTCCCATATAATAATGTCGCAGGGGTATCGGCCTGAAGTCGCTTCCATGTATGTTGGCTTTTGATCGTTCCTACTATCCAAAGCAGATCCCGCTATCTGTTTTTTTTTTTACCCCAGCTTCCATGTATGTTGGCTTTTGATCGTTCCTACTACCAGACGCAGATCCCGCTCTATCTGTTCTTTTTCTGCGTGTGTAGCAGGCAGCCAGGCACGTCAGATCAGCCTCCTGGAGCAGCGATTTTCAGGTTGGTAAATTCACTCATGTAAATTGTCAGAAAATAGGCATTGTGTCAATTGTATGACTGTTTATATATTTGCCTGCTAGCCTAAGCCGTAACTTGGTGTACATTACTTTATAAAGAGCTGTTTTGGGGTAATTACAACTTCGTTGTGAACTAATTCACGTTAGCTAGTTGAGCTAACACTGGAAAATATGTTAAACCTAGCTAGCGGCTATGGCGAAATGTTAACACTACAGCATCCATGATTACCGGTACAAGGACAGCAATATGCTTGGGTGTAAGAATAGCAAGTTATTATTTGACCGTGAGACTTAACCCAGGAAAGGCTGTTGTTTTTGTATGGAGAGGAGTGGGAGCTAGGCTATTAGCTAACGTTACTGTCTTGGCTGAGCTAACCTGCTGGTCGTGTCATCATAACGCCTTTGCACAGAGGAAATGCACAGATAAATGCATCAGCCAAAGTTCCCAAAGCAAATGTAGGCTACGTTTCAGTCCCAACTTTCTCTAGTCACTTCCAGAGTTCGTGTTTTGGCCGGCGTTAGCGCGCTAGCCAAGTAACGGCATTATTTCACCTCTGTTTGATTGAAATATCAGCTGAGGTAATGCTAATGGGTTTGAAATCTTTTTCTCCGAGCTCGGTAACGTTAGTGGTTCTCTGCATCTATGAAAATTCCTTAACAGCAATCGGTAAGGGTAGACTTTAAAGATGAAAGTGTTGCGGTGAATTAATTGTTGTTTTTGTCTCTTGCAGGAGAAGAACCTGATTTTTGGGGGAACATTTTCTAACAGCATTTTTTCATCATTCAGACTTTTTTAAACATTAAATAAAATGAATTGAAAATATTTCTGGCATCTTTCTTGTGTCTTTATAGATCTAATAATTTATAGCCTAGTGTAAAATGTGCAATCTCAAGTTCCGACCTAAATAAATAAAGGTTGTATAAAACATTGGCTCATTGTCGTTTTCGATGATTTGCCAACATCCTGGCGATGTCTTGCCAATGTGCAAACGATGAGTTGTTGAAACATTGGCTCATTGTCATTTTCGATGATTTGCCGACATCCCGGCGATGTCTTGCCAATGAGCAAACGCTTCCTATGCGATGTCTTCTAGACTGTAACGGCATTCATCGGCCCGACATCGGTAAGATTTATGTGTGCCGTCTGGGTAGTTGGAGTAGGTCAATGTCACTAGTTAACTAGTGAATCATAAATGGCTTACTAGCTAGCTAGGTGATGGCAGCAGGCTCACTAGTTAACTAGTTGATGCATCCTTTGTCCAAACTAGTTAACTAGTGAGGTCATAAATGTATACTAGTAAACTAGTTGAAGACTAAATTCACACTAGTCAGCTAGTGGCGCAGAATTAAAATTAGGAGATGGAGAACTCTGGAAATTGAGGCTTTCTATTGGCTCCCTATGTCCAAATAGAACATGACAACCAATCACAGCGCAGAATTTCACAAAATCCCACCCGCAACATTTCCACGTGGCACACAAGTTAACATGCTGGCCAAAGGAACTTTAACTAGTAAACTAGTGGCTTCAGTGTGACACTTACATGTAAACTAGTGAAGGCAGAACTGCTCACTAGTTAACTAGTGAAGACACAAATGCCCACTAGTTAACTAGTGAGGTGCAAAAAGTTTCACTAGTTTACTAGTGTGCCTCAAAATGCCCACTAGTTAACTAGTGAAGGCCATTTCAGCCCCACTCAACCCTCAACAAAGAATAAAAAGACATGACCCTCCCCTATTTTCCTTATTAATTTTATTATAAATATAAGCTATAAATGTTGTTTAAACGACTCTAAATTGTCTTTCCGTTTTCTATCCAATCTCCCATGCAGTTAGACACGGCAGTGTAGTACACTGCTCTACTGTAAGCATGTTTCTGCAAGTGATGGTGCTTATTAACAGTAGGCTACAGCTTTATTTCTAAATAATACATTTGTCTCAATTCATCATTCAGTGTCTGTAGTCGTATTGAACACCTTTGTGTCAGTACATCACTTAGTGTTTCTGTCGTCGTATTAAATCTGTTTCACATGAGGTCTTGACCGTTGTCTCCTCCGCATCACGGTGACACCTCGTCTGTGTGTTCCTGCCCCTCAGCTGTGTCGTGCGCTGAACGCTGCTGGAGGAGAGAGTGAGATGGTAGAATATAACAAATAAACAAAAGGGCCTCCTCTCCTTTGGCACTAAATGTTTTTGTATTTGGAGAGTGAGTGATTCAATGAAGCAGAAGTAGGGCACCAGAGACATTTTCTCTTCCTCCCTCCCTCCTGGCCTCTTGCTCTGTCTCTCTCTCTCTCTATCTCCCAATTTTGCACTCTCTCTCACTCTCTTTCAGTCTGTGTGTGTGTGTGTGTATGTGCCTGAGCTTGTGTAAGGATACAAATGCAACGCAGGTTCATTGCCGTGGGCAACCATCAAGCAAGGCCCCTTCTCCCTTAATAAACTTTGGAAGAGGCGAGCAACTAATATGAGACCTGAAACCCAGGCAACAAGGGACACAGGAAATGGTTCCGGGGCAGTTGGAGGCAAGGGATGGTGCTTCCAAAAAATAGGGTGTAAACAGTGTGTTGCGGCTATGCCTTAGGTTAATACATTTGGTTCATGTGTGGGGTGTGGGGGAGGCACCATTTGTTTTTCTGTGAAAACAGAATTGGCAAAGGAAAATGTTGTAACGAGGAGAGAAACAGCTAACACCATTTGAGCAAAATGTTGTTAATGACCAGAAGCGTTCCAAAAAGAGAGGCACTTGGCTGGAAGGGTTAAGTGTGTCTGAATGCTGAGGGACAAAATCTGTGGTAAAAATTGCAAAAAAAACCTAAAACTATTATTAATCTGATTCCATGTTATTAATAAGACGACGTCAATCATTACAGTAGTGGCATAACACATGAAGAGATACATATGAATTGTGGATAAATGTAGGCTACAATTTATTACACAATAAACTTAACTATTACAAGTATCCATTAAACTGAATGCAAAGCATAACAAAATAGGCAAATATTCAACAAGTCACAAAATAAACAAAAAACAAATAAACATTATAAATAAACCATATAAAAATAACCATAAATGCATGAAAACAAATCAGAAAAAGACAGACAGACAGAGAGAGAGAGAGAGAGAGGAGTGGAGAGTTCCAGGAGCAGAATGCCCTGCTTAAGAGTGCGAGGAAAGAGAAGAAAGGCCTTCTAGGCAGGTGTAAGGAGGAGCCAGAGGAAGAGCTTTGTGTTCAAAACCCTTCCTATGCCTATGCCACAAACCAGTAGCAATGCCGTCGTATTCAGCTGGCCTGCGATTAGTCAGCTGCCGCTGAACCGCCTAAGAAATGCAGATTACTACAATTATGCACTAATTCCATGAAGCCACCATCACAAGAATCAAATTAAGTCCAAGCATTAATATGCAACTGACGCAACTGGCTACAGGTCCTGTACCACATGCGGGTCCAAGTGCACGGAGACCTGGGTCCGACCGTCATTTCCTGATCCCACCCCATCTCTCTCCTACTCACTTCCTGTCTGCCTCTTCACTGTCTTACCAGTAAAGGTAGAAATAAAGCCAAAATATGAAAAAAAGACCAAATATGAATATGTTACATTCATATTCAATACATTTCTGATATGGGTCTTCCCTGTTACCTTGAGGGAAGGTCAAAGCCAGGAACCAGGTGTTAAAGAATGTATGGTAACTAGTTAGTAAGGCTGATTTATGCTCCTGCGTCAACTCCACACTGTAGCTACGGCGTCGCTAAAAAAAAGCAAAGTAATGCTTGCTGGCCAAGTGTTGATTTCAAAACGTGAGTGACAAAAAGAGACTTTACAAATGTCTGAGTTTATTTGCAAAGCTTATATCAGTGAACTAGCATGTTGCTACTCCCCTAGGCTGCTTGAAGCAGTCGGCTATCAACACACAGGGCGAGTTGACCAATCACAGTCCTTGTGGTCTGCATCGCCTTGACGCGAGGTTAGAATTTTTTGGAGGTGTGCGTTGAGTGATGGCGGAGAGCTCGGAGGGGGTACTCGGCGACACAGAGGGGTCTGAGGGGGTACGCCGTCGATTCAACTCAGAAGCATAAATCAGCCTCTAGGCTGTGGCCAGACCACCAGTGTGGGGGTCCTTGTGAATTGTGATTGCCCTCACTGGTAGATGCAGCAAGTATTCAATAAAGAGATGCAGTCCAACCCGAGAGCTAATTCAGGCCGACAGCAAATTTCCATGGAACTTATGTGTGGTCACACAGACCAAAGTCAATAAATGGGCATAGACACTCCCTCAGATGATACCAGAGGAGTTACATTCTGTTATATTTATATGGGCACCAAATGTAACGGACTGCATTATGTATTATAGCAGAACAATTATGTAATATAGCAGAACAATTCTGTGATATAGCAGAACAATTCTGTGGACACAACCAGGGTTGGGTAGTAATGGATTACATGTAATCTGGATTACGTAATCAGATTACAAAAATCAAGTAACTATAATCAGCCCAGATTACAATAAAAAAATTGTGTAATCAGATTACAGTTACATTGTTGGGGATTACCTGATTACATTTTATCATGCAAATAATGCAACTTTTTTAGGATAGCCTAGCTATCTTTTAATTTGACAAGCAGTTCATTCGGATATTCACTTTTTAGACTTTTTAAAGATATAGTTAAGAACAAAATTATTCATACCCCTGGCAAATATTGATTTTCTCTTGACCAATATGTTTGTTCTTAATTAAAATGACACTTGCTCATACCAAAAGGTTGCAAGACAATGTGGAAAAAACATGGAATCAAAACATTTTTTTTTATCTTTTTTAACTATTTTATTAAAAGTTGCGTGTTCAAAATTATTCATACCCTTTTTAAACAATCACTGGAAACATCTTTATTTACCACCACAGCTCTCAAAATGGTTCATATAATACCCACTAAGCCTCTTCATGTCTCCACAATGATTGTAGACTGCACCTTTTTAGCAGCAATCTGGGTTTTGAGGCAGGAACGATTATTTGCCATCACTTTGGCCTTGTGCTCACTTTTTTGACGGATTGAGGTCCGCTCTAAAATGTTGATATTGTTCTCTCTTACCCATTTCTTGCCTTGTTTGTCTAAAATGTTGATATTGTTGTTATTCTTGTTTGGCTGGATGCTTTGGATCACTGTGTGGTTTATTGTTGTCCTATAAATAATAACAGCATACAAAGCAGATAGAGTATTTAGCACAGAAATTTGGTGTGTGTGTGTGTGTGTGAGAGAGAGAGACCCACATGCCTGTATGGTGGTGATGTGGGATAGCGTGTTGTGGTGGGGCAGCCCCTCTCCCCACCCCAGCCCAGCCCACCCCCATGCCAGAGTAGGTTAAGCTCCTTTTTTCCACACATTTCCTTTATCTTTCTGCCTTTATGCCTCCTCATCACCTTCGCCTCATTTGCAGTCCCTCCTCCTCGTGCTCCTCAGGGGGAACGTTAACCTTTGTCATCTTCTGGCAGGCCTCCGGGGGATGATTACCGCATGAGGAAACACAGGCCCAGCATGCGCACTTGTCTCTTGCCTGCAAAGGCCCACCCACTGGACGTTAATTGCTTGTGGCCAATGCGTGTGCCCACACTGGGTTAAAAGCTGTGCGACGGCATGCCAAGGGCTAAAGCGTGCACCCTCAAATAAGGGGTAACGGCTAAACGAGAGGCCACAAGCAAAAAAAAAAAAAAAAGACACGTGCTGAGTTGACCACTATTGTGTCCAGCTGCTCTGCTTTATGTGGGCCACAAACAATAGCCAAAGAGAAATGGTTAATGGCTTCAGAGCAGCAGGCAACAGAGGCAGAACGGGCCTGTCCTGTCCATAGGTGCGATCAGATAGATCAGAATATGTGGAGCGCTAGATATTCTTTTCATGCAAACAACTTTGTATCTCTACTCATCTATAGGGGGACATATGTTGTACGCTCTCTTGTCTCTCATTAAACACAATGCTATTGATCTGTAGCCTACCGAATAAGGCGCAAGCGTAGCTCACTGCTGTGTGTGTCTCTCTCTGTGTGTGGATTCCAACCCTTTTGATGAAATTATGCAAGTCTATCTATTATCAAAGACAGAATTAATCACTGAAATGATTTGTTGATGATTTGCTGCACAGAGGTTGGTCTGAAGGCGTCTGCGTCATAACTTACCTCCTCCGAGCACATCTGTGTGTGCATCTGAGAGCAGAAGCATACAGGGAGCCTGCACAGTGAGTCTTTGGTGCCTGTGTTATGCATCTTTTAGGCCTGGCAGACAAGACATGAGACATTAGTGGTACTGCATCCCAGAAGCAGTGCAGAAGTGTCCTGTCTGCCATGCATGGCAATCCATAGAACACGTGTCATCTTCCAGGCAGTTTATAAGTACAAGCGCATCTATGCTGAAATGTGTTAGTGACAGAGAACAAATACCATATGTATGTTCTAGATAATGGTTTTAGTGTACATTTAAATGCAATGCCATTGATTGATCATGACACTAACCTGCTCTAAGGGGTTTTGTAGCGATTTGTCCAAATCAACTGACTCTCCATAACAAAGTTTTCCTGTTCTGTTGGAGTGAAAAAAGCTCCTAGGATATTTTTGAGACATGTTTGTGTGTGGTGTGGCTCAGTGTGGACAGGGCTACCCGCTATGCCCTCAAAGCAAGTGTGTTAAGTTATTCAATCATTTTGTTTGCTAGTAGAGTGACATATTTGGAGACATCATACAGAGAGGCAAGGCAAGGTGGTTTGCACAGCGCATTTCATACAGAAGGCGATATAATTTACATCATTCAGCCTCTTGTCCGTGTATGTGTGCATCTATGGAGTGTGTGTGTGTGTGGGAGGGGGCTTGCATGTGTGTGTGTGTGTGTGTGTGTGTGTGGGTGCATGTGTGCGTGCGTGTGTGTGGGGGTGCTTGCATGTGTTTGTGTGCATGCGTGCGTGTGTGTGTGTGTGTGTGTGTGTGTGTGCATGTGTGCGTGCGTGCGTGTGTGTGTGTGTGTGTGTGTGCATGCATGCAAGTGTGTGTGTGTGTGTGTGTGTGTGCATGCAAGTGTGTGTGTGTGTGTGTGTGTGTGTGTGCATGCAAGTGTGTGTGTGTGTCCTTATGATGGTCCTTACAGGCCACTTGCTGCAGTATTGGCATGTCCCACTGTTTGAAACATCTCCAAGTTCCCTACTCACCCGCTGTGAAAGGAGGACCTAATGCTGGATTTAAGATGTACTTCCCATCATCCTGTGTCCAGACTGGCTGTGGCCTTTAACAGTCCTGGATCTGCTTAGCTCTTCCATTGACATACACGTTTTACTGTTCCTCACTGTGATTAAGTAACCGTCAAGGGGCTCAATGAGACTGACAGTTACTCTCTCTCTCTCTCTTTCTCTCTCTCTCTCTCTCTCTCTCTCTCTCTCTCTCTTTTCTCTCTCTCTATCGCTCTCTCTAGCTCTCTCTATCTCTAATTTCTGACACTGAAAGTAAACAGAGTTACCTTTGCATGGTAAAGTCTGCAAGGTAATAGAGTTCCAGAACACCAGAGGAATTTGGTTTATGTAATAAGGAGATCCACCAAACCTAGTTTAGAACCTCAGAGATTCCAGAATCAATTACAGGGTAAACAATGTATATTCAGCAACAGCTGTCAACTCTGGCCAAGCATACAGGGCTGCAGCAGGAAAAGCAATTTAGCATTCCCTCAATGACTAAGCCATTTTCGAGGTCTCTGGTGTACTCCAGGTTTGTTATGGTTAGGACACTGAGGAACATATCTGAATGATTTCACAAATGACTGTCGACTATAACAGCAAAAACAACACAACCTGTACACAGATATCAGCAAACCACAAACTACAGGAAAATGCGTTTGGATGTTGTCTATGATTTTAACTGACTTTCTGAGAACAGCAGTGTAACAATAGCATTTTTAATACAAAAAGTCAGAGGGAATAATGGATATTAATGATGGTAGTGAGGCATTTTGACTTGTCATGTTATATTTTCACTGTGGCAATGTGATGTGACCCTCAGTGTTGAATATTTATGTGATACATAATCAATTTATTTGGATGTCAAGGGAACTCTTTTTTTTTCAGAAATATGTATGGAATTGAGAGCTATCTTTACGTGGATAATCAAGAGTACATAAAACGGTACATAAAATACCTGTTTACTAGGATACACATTTCAAATGGTGCAGATTATCAGCTCACTTGAATGACAGTACAAGATGAGTAACTCACAAACTTTACACACAAGCTTTATTTATAATAAATGACTACACAATTGATGTTTATGTGCATTAAAATGCATCATGAGATAGTTTTCCATTTGTCCTTCAGACACAGCAGCCTCTCTGTGTGTGTGTGTGTGTGTGTGTGTGTGTGTGCGTTTGTGTGTGCGTTTGTGTTGTTGTTGTTCCCTGTAACTCCGAGTGCATGCATCCTTTCTCATTTCTGTCCATCAGTCTGTCTACTCCCACCTTCTGGATCATTTTCGTTTTTCATTTCAACAGCATTTGTTCCATTGACATAACAAATTCAGTTATCTTACCAGAACACCAGAGTGTAAACAATGAAATTACCAGTGAAGAGGAGAAAATAATCATGCAGGTCGCAAAACAAAACAATACGGGAAAACAATAACACAGCTTACTCACACACAAACCCTCGCCCACTGACACTCAGCAGCGCTGCAAACCTTTGTTTGTCAATCACTGTGAATGTTGCGGTACTAGACAACATGATATCTCCACACTCATTTGGAGATCTGCGTCTGGCTTCCTTGCCCTTTAGTTAGATTTACACTGGCATTAGGCCTATTGATCAGACTGTACCTGATCAGTCTCCATAAAATTGCACTACCCAGGCCATATAGGTGTGGCTAATTGTTCAGGGGTTGAATACAAAGACCTTATTATGGTCATGGAACTATGTGAAATGCATACAATAGTAAATGTGATCAAGTTCCCTCTTTGTGTAAGATACCACTGTCTATGGCTAACAAAGAAAGCACTTGTTTTCATTTTCTCCAAACGATTTATCATAGTGCAGCGAAGTGTTCAGACAGTAAACTGCATTGAATTCAATATGTAGAGTTCATCGTGCATGGGGAAATGATGAATGATAGCAAGGCTCTGCTCACCAAGTCTGAATTTTTCTAATTTTGATGTATTTTTTTTGTCATACTTGTCTGTCTTTTCATCCCTCTCTCCCTCTTTATTTTTTTTTCTAGAAGCTTCTTCCTCTTATCTCCTCCACTCCTCCACCCTCACATAACTCTACGTACCGGTATATACTGTATTTCACCATAGGGCAATTTCTTTACAAACTTGTGTGAGAACATTTTTTAAAATAAAGAATCAATTTATTTGACATCCACCACCCACCCACACATTCACACACACACACACACACACACACACACACACACACACACACACACACACACACACACACTGATGTATTAAATTTGACAGATTATTTGCATTTTAAAATTGTACAAATTACAAATTAATATTTAGTCTTAATCTAACTCCACAGAGTTATTTTTTTTACCGAGATGACGTAGAGTGTTTGCACTGCTGTGGATGACAGGGGCATGAGATGCACACCCAAGCTGAACCCACAAGCTGTTTGCTCCCCACACATCCCCACACATTTGCTCCCTGTCCTAATTAAAAAAGCATTTGTTTGCCATCAAAGAGGAGATCACTCATTGTCACATGTCTCACAAGTCTGATATTGTCTGTGCAACACTTTGGGCGATGATGGCAATTTATATGGCTGTCATGATGGATAAGACAATCATAACAACCTGTCAGAATAGGTCCGCAACAGACATGTGGTGTCAAAATAATTAAATATGTTGCGCATATACAATTATGTGTTTTATGCATGTATGCTACACTTATACAGTTAAAAATGTATGGGTTTGTTGTTTCATTATATTGTTTCTAACTACCTCTTTGCCACACATAAACACAACTTTACGGAAAAACACATCCCCCCATTTTTACAGTTCCCTTTCAAATTAACTCCTGTAGAGCACTATGTACATGGAATCCAATTCCAAGTCCAAGTCCCATACTCTCTAAGGCAGCTGGAATGGTCTCATATATTCTGTTTCAAAGCACCGGAAAGTTGTAATTCTGTCGCCAGGAAGTTGCCAGCACAGCAACATTCCTGGCAGTGTGTGACATTTGCTGGCCACATCACAGCTTTCCCCTGCTGGACAGTCTCACCGGGGCGCACACACACAATTACACACACATACACTCCTGTGGCATGCAGAGAGAAGAGAAAACATTCCATGGAACTAAAAATGTGCACTAACTGTGTGTGTGTGTGTATATATACTCTTTTTGATCCCGTGAGGGAAATTTGGTCTCTGCATTTATCCCAATCCGTGAATTAGTGAAACACACTGCACACAGTGAACACACAGTGATGCAGACATCCCAACCTGAAAAAAGTCATTTCAGGGAGGTATTACGTACCCCCCCCCAAAAAAAAAAAAAAACTTTAGCCTATTTAGATACTGAAATACAGATTAATATTTTTGTTCAATGTCTAGTCACCAAATAATGAAGATAGAAATTGTGAAAATAAAATATGTACATTTTGGTACTTTGTTTTTTGGAAATTAGCCATGTATAGGCCTGAATATAGAATAATATGCACATGAATTGGCACTAGTTACACTCACCTCAACAATCATTTTACCTGCCATGGGCAATGCTAAAGTCACTGTTACAAACAGTGCAGCGTGCAAGACTAGGCCTATCATTATTTTTTACTCTTATGAGACCAGGGTACACTTTGAAATGGGTCTTACATTTTCCTTTTTTGGGGGGCACTGACTCCATGACGCTCCTGTTCCTAGATACACTGAACTGATTAAGTTGGGAGAAAAGAGATAAAAAGCCAGCCTACACTGAAAACTGATTGGTTGATTTAGCAAAACAGGCCAATCAGGATGCTCGCTGTCTTGATGTGCTCAGGCACACACCACCCCCCTCTCTCTCCCCTGTCACTCAGATGCACTTCGCGATTTGAAGTCTTGGTCTCGCTGCACGCGCTCTTGATCGCTTCGCTCTAGATTCCAGGAGATTTTATCTAATTTGTGGGCGTCAGGGAGCCGCTGTTAATATGCGGGAGACTCCCGGAACTTCCGGGAGATTTGGGATGTCTGGTGATGTGAAGCACACACTAATCCCGGCGCAATGAGCTGCCTGCTACAACAGCGCCGCTCGGGGAGCAGTGAGGGGTTAGGTGCCTTGCTCAAGGGCACTTCAGCCATGGCCCACTGGTAGGGGCTCGAACCGGCAACCCTCCGGTTACAAGTCCGAAGCGCTAACCAGTAGGCCACGGCTGCCCTTAATGTGTGTATGCAAGTGTGTGTGCACGCTCATTTGTACATGTGTATGTTAAACACTGGTGATCTCATCAGATCACTAGTCCAAAGGCTAGTCTCTGTGTCCCCCTATCCAAAGCTGGACATTTGAGGTTTATAGGGCATTCACACTCACACCAACACCAGGCATGTCGGTCATGATTTATAGTCTCTACAGTACTCTGGTGCCCAGGTGAGTGTGACGGCAAGAGTCTCTGGACGTGTGTGTGCGCGCCGGTGGTATACATTTCCCCTTGTGTTCATATATTTCAGAAAAAGCAATGAGTCATCACACACTTATTTAAATGGTTCTCAAGAGTACAGCCCAGCTCTCATTACCTATTCTGTAGAATTCTGTGGCCCGAGGAAATATCTTAAGAATAAATATGAACATTTGAATCATTGGTATTTTTAAAACATGTTTTTTTGTTTGTTTGTTTGGGGGTTTTGATTTGTTTTGTAAGCTGTTTCCTCCTTTAGTAATTTACATTTTGGCATTTCACCAGCAAGTAGTGGTAATAGCAAACATGTCATGTTCATAGTTGCATATACTGCAATGATCTTGGTTCAGCTGTAGGGTTCTGCTATTTGCTGTGAGACATTCTATGTGATGTAAAGGTTCTCTGGAGCTTTTCAAACAGAGGCTCATGCCACATGCACTACAATGAATGTATGTGTTGCCATTACAGCCACAGCCCTCACATTAATGAAAATTACTTGTTTGGCCTAGGATGCTGATCTAGCTTCTTTTGGGGCAAAAACACAATAAATCAGTGTTCTCTCTCTCTCTCTGTGTCTGTGTGTGTGTGTGTGTGTTCAGAATAATGTATAGTAGCCATAGTCTATTATACAGTATGTTGACTTTATAACGGTATAATTAATAAATATAGTCACTGGTTATTTTTTCCTTGGCTATTCAGACTGCCAATAAATATGAATGCAACATAAATAGCAGTACAACTCCCCACATTTCCTTTATGTCATGCTCCAACTCCCCTGCTCCCCTGCAACTACAACTCCCCTGCATTTCCTTTATGTCATGCTCCAACTCCAAACAAGTCCATTCATCCAAACTCTAGAATAATGCATTTATTTTCCCTCCTGAAAAAAAAATAAAAATAAAATTAAAAAATAAAAAGTATATGGTTCAGTCTGATATAATGTCATAAAGGTTTTTAACTGTACATGCATGCAGTCCATGTATTTAGAACTGTTAAATCCCTGGAAAAACGCAGTGACTGCGGTGGCTGTCAGTGAACTGCCAAGGGCTTATTACCGCACTGCCAGCTGAGAATCTGCTGGACTTTCGCCCTTTTGGTAAACAACCTTGTAACTAAAAAACTTTTTTTTTTTTTGCACACTTACATCCATTTCAGTATCCTCTAAGGTCAAAGGACCTTTATCAGGGCAATACCTTGCAAATAAATGCCTGGTCAACAACCTGTAATTACATCTGCAGTGAAGTCTTACATTTTCTCGTACATAACAGGAAGGTCATTCTGTACTCTCCTTGAATATACATATATCAGTGTGTGTGTGTGTGTGTGTGTTGTGTGTGTGTGTGTGCATTTACATTTTTTCCCATTGTAATCATTCATCTACTAACCTTTATTAATAGTCTATTATCAGATGCGCCTAAAGTACATGTGATGACGGTGTTGCGAGTGCATGGAGTGCGTGAGCGAGGCGGAGAGAGAAAAAAAACATGAAAAGCTGTAAAATGTGGATTTAGGGGAGATTACGCTCCACATTCGCACGAGATTCCCAAGTTTACGGGTGCATTAGGGGTGTTTATGCAGGCTTTGCGAAGATTACACTCACACCCACCAGGTCCAGAGGAGTGTGTGTGTGTGTGTGTGTGTTTGACGGGGGCAGTGCCAGGGGAGGGGAGGGTTGGCCTTAAATAACGAGAATTTAATAGATCCCAACCACAGATGGCCAAACCCACACAGGATGGTTTGGGGTGGGGGGTAGGCGGGGGTGTTGGCTCTCGAGTATTCCGAGGGAGGAGAGGGGAGGAGGGCAGAGCAGAGGGAGGTTCCACTTAGAGAGAGAGAGAGAGAGAGAGAGAGAGAGAAAGAGAGAGAGAGAGAGAGAGAGAGAGAGAGAGAGAGAGAGAAAGCTTGAACTGAAGAGGCTACCGTAGCAAAAGTAGCTGTTGACAGATCAGTAGAGATGGAGGACGAATCACTATTGAATTATCACAATGCATTATTAGCTGGCCTGCTTGTGTAGCAAGACCATTACAGATGATTCAAAATGCAGCGGCACATCTGGTCTTTAAACAGCCAAGGAAGACAAATGTAACTCCTTTGCTAGCTACTCCTCATTCGCTTGCAATTCACTCTGGCCAATAGGACACTCACTGGATCTGCACCTTGTTATTTTAATTCCATGATCCTGCTCTATATCTCCTCTTGCCCACTGCGGCTCTTTGATGGGCATCTGCTACCATCGAAACTATGAAGTCCCAGTCAAGACTCTTTTCTTCTGTTATTCCTCATTGGTGAAATAATTTCCCAGTACGCTTCGTTCTAGCAATAGTTTTGGGATCTTCAAAAAGTGTCTACCTTTTTTCTAGATAGTTAATTTCCTTCAGTGTTATGCTTTGTATATGTTTATGGCTATTGCTAATTCTAGTTTATTAAAAAATGTTTTTTTACTTTTTTTTATTTAGGCCATTTTACTTTTTTATGTATGTGTTCACTGAACCAAGATTATGAAAGATATTAGATGCCGAAAGATATTAGTGCCGAAACCTTTCAGAATTCTTCACTTTCTGCTGAGGAAAAAACGAATGTCCGCCATGTTTTTTGTGCACGTGAGCAACGTATTTTTGTTGTTATGTCACAGGGTGTGAATAGCTCAGCTGTGTGGCCAAAGCTATTCGTACCAGGGGTGTAAATAGACACTCCGTGATATAAATGTAATTTATTATCAGTAAACAAATGTAATGTTTACTGATATCATTGCAAGTCCTTTGGACAAAACTGTCTGCTAAGAAAAATAAACCTAAACATAAACATAATCACTTAAAGGAAAGCAACAACATTTTTGATTACAAGAGCTTGAAAAGGGAAATGGAGTGCTGTTACCTGGTGGCTTTTAGTTTCAGTTTATCTCAGGTATTGTTCTCATCTCTGTAGTGAAATCATTGATCAATGTCATGTCCATTTGGCGAGCCAGCCAGACAAATGGATTTCTACTTCAAGCATCTAGCCAGGCACGATAAAGTATTCAGCCACTGACACTGTGGAGAAGCAGACAAAGAGTCCATCTGAAGTGTGCTGGCGAGTTCTCATCTTAAAACTCCTCTGTTGACATTCACATGGGTGTTGTGCATGGGTGAGGGGACCCATGGGGAAGGGGACACAATAGAGGGATGATAGAGAAGAGAGAAAAGAGGAGGAGGAAAGGAAGGATAGGAAAAAAGGAAGAAAGAAAGAAAGAAAGAAAGAAAAAATAGCATTATGCAAAGTAATCCTTAATTGGCTTTGCTGCCTTTTCAATGTCTTAATCTGCCCCATGCTTTATTGATCCTTATATAAGACTGCAAATGCTCTGCATTTAGTTCACAGGGAAATGATAAGCTTGACTTTGAAAGGCACTCTGAAAGTACTGGCCATGGAAACTCCACAGAGCCAATTGCTCACAAATGGAGCGAGTGCATGTATCTAAGTCACTGTGCAGGAAAGTTTGGATCACATATCACAACACTGATGGCGCGGAGGGAGCCGAATAAATCAGTGCCTCGGCCATGGCATCTTTCCTGATGAATAAAGCACTATGCTCTGCCACCACCACAACCATAAAGGTTTGTACTTTTACAGACTGACCCCAGGACAGTGATTAGGTGACCTCTGACTTTTAACCCCATCAGCCAGTGAAGGATTTTTTTTCATTCTGTTTACTCAGTATACATCGAGGCTGGTCTACTGACAAAAAATACTGATTCACACAAAGAGCATTTATAATGGTGCTGTTATGAAAATCATATAATATGATCTTATTTTCTCTGGCAGTTATATTAGATTATCTTAATATACCAGTGTTGACTTATTAGTGGCGGCCCACCACAATATCAACAATGACCACCACACAATGATTTTCCAGGTTGTACTAAATTGTGCTTAAATCTGGTTAGCATCATAACCACGCTGTGCTAATTTGTTAAAAACTGTTGTATTCAAGTTAATTCTGCAAACCAACCACCACAAATGGAATTCAATTCTGTGGGAAACACTGTATACCAATACATTTGCAGCTCTCAAGGCCACTATAGAATGCTCCATTGATTCTTTATTCTTTTAGACCTAATGCTTTTACTTTGTGTGGTGTTTTTCTATAACTTAACCCATTGTGACCGAAAAACAAAATATGTACTTATAAGCCTCTAAAACTGTAACTGGGGAATATCCCAATACTCTTTCAGTAAATATTGAAACAATAGAGTGTTTCAATGAAATGTGTGCAGTGTCAAATGTTTTGAGTAAATTGTCACATGACCAGAGCTGTTTACTTCCTGGTTGCACCTTGAGAAGAGGATGACTGCCTCACAGCTCCCAAATAAAAGGTTTTTAAAGTATGTTAAAATAAACATAGGACAAATATGTTTTGTACACATGGTCTTTAAGGTGTCTAGTTATGATATATACATTTATAATTATTCAAATGTCTTTGGTGTGTTTGCAGAATGAGTAAACATGTGGGATAGAATGTTGTATCTAGATGCACACATACTTCTACACCTACAAATACACACACATACACATACTCATGCATACACATACAGAGACATACACACACACGTACACACACAGATACACACACACATACATACTCACACACACATACACACAGATATACACACTCACACAGACACACACACACACCGACATACACTCATACACATACACATATTCACACACATACACACACACACACAGACATACACACTCAAAGGAACTTCACATTGCACGCGACATACACTTTGCCTGCTGCTCTCACACACCCACCTGCAGATACACACACACACACACACACACACATATAATATATGTGTGTGTGTGTATGTGTGAGTGTGTATGTCTGAGTGTGTATATCTGTGTGTGTGAGTGTATATCTGTGTGTGTGTGTGTGTGTGTGTGTGTGTATGTTGTGTGTGTGAGTGTGTATATCTGTGTGTGTGTGAGTGTGTCTGTGTGTTGTTTTATTTACCAGGAGATTCGGCTCGTTAAAATATAACCCTGAATGTGTATGTCTGTATATGGTCTGTGTGTGTATCTGCATGGGGTGTGAGAGTTAGTGTGCATATTGTGTATGTGTGCATATATATATATATATATATATATATATATATATATATATATATATATATATATACACACACACACACACACACACACACACACACACACACACACACACACACACACACACACACACACACACACACACACACACACACACACACACACACACACACACATATATATATATATATCTTTTTACACACACACACAATATGTGGGGCGGTGGTAGTGTAGTGGTTAAGGCCACACACACAGACCATATACACACACACACAGACCATATACACTAACTCACACAACTGACCAGTAATAAAACTGTGTGTGTGAGTGAAGGTTAAGGAGCTGCCAGTTTCTGCAGTAGCCTTGAAAGCCGTCAATTCCCCGGCTTCCACCATTGTGCCCTTTGAGCAAGGCACTTAACCCCAAGTCTCAATGGACCTTTGTAATATAGCTGATATATGTGTAAGTCACTTTGCACAAAGCGTGTATATCTGTGTGTGTGAGTGTATATATATGTGTGTGTGTGTATGTGTGAGTGTGTATGTCTGAGTGTAAAAGCATCTGTGTGTGTGTGAGTGTATATCCGTGTGTGTGTGTGTGTGTGTGTACAGTATGTGGTTGTGTGTGAGTGTGTATATCTGTGTGTGTGAGGTCTGTGTTGTTTTATTTAACAGGAGATCGCTCAAAGAGTAACCCTGAATGCAAAGGTTCAGAGGTCTGTGTGTGTGATCTGCATGGGTGTGAGAGCAGGTGTTATTATTGTGTATGTGGTAAGTATATATATATATATATATATATATATATATATATATACAATAATAATAATAACAATACCAATAACAATAATAACACACACAATAACACAATACACACAATATCATCATAATATCACACACAATACACACATATATATATATATATATACCAATATCATGATTGGGTGATTGGTAGTGTAGTGGTTAAGAGCTGGGCTAGCGTGCAGTAGCCTGAAAGTTGTCGGTTCAATTCCCGGCTTCCACCATTGTGCCCTTGAGCAAGGCACTTAACCCCAAGTTTCTCCGGGGACAATGTGATCCCTTGTAATATAGCTGACATATGTAAGTCACTTTGGTCAAGAAGTGTCTGCTAAATGTAATGTAATGTAATAATGTAATGTAATGTAATATGCACACTAACTCTCACACCTCATGTAGATACACACACACACAGACCATATACACTAACTCTCACAACTGACCAGTAATAAAACTCAATTTTTCATCTACTTTTCTACATTTTTTTAAAAAAAATAATTATTGATTACTTCAAAGGGTTGCTAATAACACATGATTTGCATATTTGCATGTCTGGGAAAAATGTGGGCTTAAATGGGTTAAAGGATGCATGTATGGTTTTATAAGCTTAATATTACTGCAGTTACTATGAGACTTTCAAGGCCTGTACACATCTTGAACGGACCAGACCAGCAGTCAAGGAGTGAGATGCAGGAGGATACAGTAGACAACAGGCCTCTCATGTGAAGGCCAAGAGACAGAGGATGATGCCAGCTGGTGAGGATAAGAGCAAGGCCAAGGTAGATAAAAGGTAGATATTGTACGCTATGAAGTAAACAAGATAAGAAGCCCTGCTTACACCCAACTGGATAGAACCAGAAAGACCCAGTCTTAGACAGTTTTGCATACGGACGCAATAGGAGAGGCCAAAAACCAATCAGAGCAACGAAAGAGACAGAGTGACGGAAACACACAATTTGCAACACTGTTTGGTTGTAGGGAGAAGCAGGAAGAATTAACCACTTTTTAATTAAACGTAGACTAATTTACAAAGACATCGTGCCACACTGAAAGCTAATATTTTGTCACTAGCAATTTACATCTGCCCTCTGTCAAACACAATTGCATTCTCAGCTCTGAACAAAACCGTTCACGTTCAAACGAGCATTTTGTTTCATTCGTCCTTTCTGGCTGACGGGGACATATAAAGCAAGAATAGGGGACGAGAGACTGAAACATTCAAAGCAATTATGCCGGAATTGTTTCAAGGCAAACACTGAAGTGTAGCATTCGAGTTATGCTCGCATAGCACACCAATTCAAAAGCAGAGCCGGACAGTAACGGAGTACATTTACTTGAGTACAGTACTTAAGTACAATTTTGAGGGATCTGTACTTTACTCGAGTATCATATTTGGGGAGTACTCATGACTTTACTCAAGTACATTTGAGAGGCAAATATTGTACTCTTTACTCCACTACATTTCTATTCATAACCGTGAGTACCTGTTACTTCTTCTAAAAAAAAAGAAAAAAGAAAAATCTCGGAAACCCTCAATTTGTTGTTTCCCTCTCAAACGTGATTGGATTGTGCAGGCACATAATTGGGACAGCCTATAAGCAATCACCTTCAGCTTTCTGCTAAAGTCAACTCCATGGTCAGATTTAGATAAGAGATGAAACCATGGACGAAACAATGGATGAAGACGCAGCAGGTCCATCCCGGGAATGTGCCAACCTGTGGCCCCACCTCGCCAGACTATTTCAATTTTCTGAACAAGTTAATGATAGTTTTCACTTCAAGTGTTTCAATTACAAAATACATTATTAGAAACACTGCCCATCCCTGGCAACACGGTAAAAAGATGAAAATGACTTGATTTCACTTTCAATTCCTTTTACATTCTCCAAGGTATTAACATTTTTTATAACTCCATGTAGGACATTTCTGTACATAAATGTAAGCACTGTGGAAGTAGTAATGCAATATTTAGAAAATGTAGGCTACTCTTGTACTCTTGATACTCAAGTACTTTTAAAAACAAGTACTTAAGTACTTTTACTTAAGTAGACATCTGATTGTTGTACTTTTACTTGTACTTGAGTAAAATTTAACAAAGGGTATCTGTACTTTTACTCAAGTAATGAAGCTGTGTACTCTGTCCGCCTCTGTTCAAAAGTAGCCTATGTGTTTTCTGTCGGCTACGTGTCCAGCTACTGTAGGCCTATAAATGAACAGAATATAAAACCGTTTTCAGTAGCCTACCGCTGTTGCAGATATCACATAGGTACCCCTTCCCTTACATGTTTGTACAATGTTGCATATTCCAACATAAGGAATCAGTTAAGAAACGTCTAACTCCCTGTCTTAAACCAACGTGATAGCAGCTTCAAATAAGCGGCAGCAGCAGCCATCGTTGATGTTTTTTTTTTTTAAAACCCTGCTTCTTCAACAGGGTGCGCTATAGTCATTGTGTAAAGCCCGCCTCAAGGGTTCTGATTGGTGCCTAGATCTAGGAAAATTGGAAACGGGCTAGAATGGGTTCTTGGCCAGATGGACTTTCAGAGCGAATCTCGAATTTTCCGTCAGTATGTCTGGGTTTTTCCCAGGCTACATGTCACATTCACTGACCACTGTTTTTTGTATTTATGAATTAACATAAATAAATCACACATCCATGTATGTCATAACATTAAAAGGTATGGAGTTTGATTCATGCCTTGTCACACACATACACACACACACCCACAACCAGACGCACACACACAAACAACCAGACACATTCTGTGAGGACTGCTGGCCAAGTTCTCCATCTTTTGTCATTTTTCAGCAACACTTTAACAGGAGTCAAGTGTCCACTGAAAAATTCACTGGCGTTGCAACTTCAGACTGTGACTGAGTGCCCTTGTGTGAGTAACAGTAACTTGGTGTCCTTGAAGAAACAGAGCACAAACAGCGCACAAAGGACTCAAGCTAACATGAAAACATTCACCTAAGCTTAACCTCACTTCCATTGTATAGTTTCTAAGCCCAAACTGCAAAATGTTGTACCAAGGCTAGATTTTTGGATAGCTGGTTTGTGTACGCTCTGTTACACACACACACACACACACACACACACACACACACACACACACACACACACAGACGTAAAGCTCATGCACATGCACACGTAAACACATTCTATGACACCATTTTGATGCTTTCTTGTTTTTTCTTTCTTCTTAACAATAATCTTCTTGTCATCTTACTTTAATAATCTGACTTAAACCTTTTAAGTCACACCCTTACCATTCAGTCAGCACGATCAGCATCAGTGTTCTATACAATTACGCTTGACATTGGTTGACAGAGATAGGCTTCCCAGGACCCCGCCCCTTGCACAATATACTGAAACCAATCCAACACACACACACACACACACACACACACACACATTCACACACACATTCACACACAAACACACACACACACACACACACACACACACACACACACACACACACACACACAAACAAATACACATACATGGAGAAAGAGAGAGACAGAAAGAGAAACACACACAGACCACTCAACAAAACAGCACAGCTTAGCAAACAGCAGGATCTTCTTAAATCAACACTAATCCATTATCCAGCGGGGGCCGTCTTAGGGGAGGGAGGGGTGGATTGGGACTGAGAGCTGGAGATGGGGGTGGCTGTGGAGGGTACTGGCGGTGGGGGTGGGGAGGACTCCTGAGGAAGTTAGCAGAGGCCCGACAGCTGGTTCCCCAACAGTTGTTCGGCAGACCTCAAATCAAAGGTGATTAGATTGTTTACGGAGTTAGCTGACGCCGATGCCACCACTGCATCATGCGATTTCCTCCCTCCTCCTCCGCCTCCTCTTCTGACCGTGTGCACTGTCCAGGTTTTGCCATCTCTCAACGAGACAAGCTGGTCGGTCAGAAAAAAAGATGGGACCGGCTGATATCTGCTAGGGCATCAATTGGACTTGTTACTCAGATGTCAGTAGATTTCAGCAAGACTCAGAGATGCCAATGTCGGAAGCCCTCTGATGTGTTGCACTATGTTGCAATGTCTTGCACTGTGTTGCACTGTTTACCAAATACTGAACCAAATTAGGCTTTTGAGGAATGTGAATCTTGACGAAGACTTTTATAAAGCATGCAATCAAACTCTAAATCAATGATATACTAATGTCAAGTATTCACCACAGCATTGGCATGTGGTCATTAGAAACCAGTAACACCACTGGAATGGTGTTAAATGCTGCATTTAAATTACTGCAGCATTAAGAGGTTTCTGGAGGCTGTAACCTAGAGTTGGATTGCCACCTACCTTGGATCTTGGTTTGATGCTTTACTTACTCATGAAAAGTGCACCACTTCAGAGAGAACACTTATGCAAGTGTATACAGAAAGGCTTGCATATGCCAAAGAGATACTTACTGTAAGGGATGCCAATGACTAGAAATGACTGGTATGTGCATAGCTACTCTCAAATGAACACTTATTATTGTGACAGCCATCTCCTAGTCATGTATTACTGTTATGACATGTGGACCACACCTCTTCCAGACTCAAAAGCTTCACCCTGAAATAGAAACAAGAATCATTTCTCACAAGTTCCTCAGTTTTCCAACTGCTATTTGGAATTCATTACCTTCTGCCTAATTTCATTCGGGATAGGACTTCCGGTGTTCTAGGAGGAGAATAAACATGGCACACTCTGTTCACAGTCTGATCGTGAGTGTATGAGTACATATAGGTGTAAACCTTTGAGTGTTCTTCATTGTAAAATCTAATTATGAATGTTTAGTTAACTGATAAGAAACACATCTTGTAATAAAACACCATTCTTAAAGTATCCATATAATAAAATGGGGTAGTGTGATGTTTTTAATTTCAGGGTATTACTGTGCAAAAAAAAACCTTCTATTGGTCCAAAAAACAGTGATGTAGCCCCTTGGCAACTCATAATGGTGGGAGAACATGAGTACACTTAAACTAATCAATCTTTTTAATCAGTTAATGAAATGCACTGATGCGTAGAACACTTTGTATTCAACTAGAAGGGGGTGGTCACGTGTTGACCTACAACTGATGCCAAGACAGGAGGCTTACTGTAAGATTCACATGGGGTTTTAGAATATATGGATGTACTCCCTGTGAGGCGAAGTAAGATGCCACACACACTTTGACTCTTAACCAGTCAGAATGTCTGACAAAGGACCTGTGTCGACCATTGGCCCCTCTCTCACATTCTCAATGTACTTTGCTGTAACACCCTTCAGCCACACGCACACACACACACACACACACACACACACACACACACACACACACATACCAGTTGTCATGGTATAGATTACCCGTCTAGTGTTTTGCTTATTACACACAAACAATGGACCGCCCCTCTGCTCCTTACTATCTGCCGATATTCCTCCTTCTAATTACATTCTTTCTCTCTCCCTTTCTCTGTGTCTCTAACTCGTTTTATTCTCTCTCTCTCTCTCTCTCTCTCTCCCTCTCTCTCTCTAACTGCTGTTACAACTGACTTCAAAATCCATGACCTACCCCAGCTGAACAATATTGTCCTTCAAGCTACATGACAAATACTTTACCCAGCCTTTGCAATTGTCCCATATATCTCTGTGGTCTTCTCTCCATACCAGGCCCGTCGCTAGAAGGCAAGTAAACCAAGCAATTGCTTGGGGCCCCGAGCTGGCCAGGGGCCCCAAGACAACGACTGATTAAAAATAAAATGCAACGACAAACTGTGAGCGCCCCTTTGATAGTCAATGCAGTAAAGTGCAACGACACTGTTACAGGCAATACTGGGATCCCCCTCAAGGGGGCCCCTCTCAGTAGTCGCTGACAGCAGCCAGCCAGCCAGGTCTGTGGTCTCTGCTGCTGCCGCGAAAATATAAAACCTCGGCAGTCATAATGAAGCGGAGTTATGCATCCGGAAGCCAGAAGAGAAAGGAAGAGGATGACAAGAAAAAACAAGATAGTGGTAAGTGATAAATTACACTGGATAAAATAGCTCTACTTGTCTTGTACAAATGGTGTAATGTCACAGCAGGAAGGCTAGCCTAGCAAAAAATTGTTATGTTAACTACCTGCCTGACGGCCTATGCTGCTTGTAACAAACTAAAACAGTTAGCGCAACTTTTTTTTTCGAGCGGACGGAAAATGGTTACATACTGTAATATGTTTATTAATGGGATAAGGATCACTGTTTATCGTATTTAATGACATAACATTGCTATAGCTTTGTAATAGGTTTTGATAAAAGTGGCATAGCTTCTCTGCTATACTATTCGACCGTGATAATCTATTTACCAAATGGGGGTTAGGAAAACCACACGATAAATTCTGTGCATCACAGCAGACTGGAACATTCATGTCTAGTAGCCTAGTATTCATGCACGCCAGCTGTTTACTGTCTTTAAAGCATCAGATGCGTCTGTCTAATTCTCAAACAGCAGAATGCTTAAATGCTATGTTAAGCTACAAGTAGGCCTAGGTCAATGTATAACATTAGCTTGGGATGTTTTTACAGTAAGCATTGGTAGTTGTGAAAGCAGCTGCATCCCTTCTAAATATTAAAATATGGAAATGCTAACATATCTTTTCTTTCTCCCTCAAGGTGCTTTGCTTAAATTTCTCAGCCCTCAGGCTCTTCCTAAGGATACCTCCACTGATGAAGATGGCCTGAAAGGTTAATCTTATGTGTGTGTGTGTGTGTGTGTGTGTGTGTGTGTGTGTGTGTGTGTGTGTACTTGTATTTATGTTGGATTTTTAAATTGCTATACAACCTGCACTCTTTATAGTTTGAACAATGCATCCTGCATAAGATGCACTTTGTGAGAACTGAAAAATGTTAATGTGAGTGTGTGTGTGTGTGTGTTTAAGTATGTTGGATTTAGTTATTGTGCACTTTTTTACATTTATATTGGATTTTATGGCACGGTGGTGTTTTTGCAAATGTTCAAAACTAATGCACAGTATATATATATGCAACTGCAGTATTGCACTGTCAAAATTTTGTATTTATATAAACTGTGGGTGAACTTAAACTGTATAGCTATGCGGTGGTTCCTGTACACTTTGTGTGCGGTGGGGGGGGCTCCATATCCATTTTGCTTGGGGCCCCCAAATTCCTTGAAACGGCCCTGCTCCATACACACACACTAACACTAATTTCATATTATACACGTTCCTACTGCTGATGAACTGAAACAGTCAGCCGCCCCTACAAAAAAAAAAAATCTTGACCTTACATCACCTTTCCTCACTAAGGTGTCATGGAGCTTCAGTGAATAAACTGGACATCCTGGAACATGAAGGGGATGGCCAGGGCTGTCCAGATTTTGGCCACAGGAAAGGTCACTCTGACAATGAGCTGTGTTCTTCACTCCGCAACAGTACAGGGCTGAACCTGGCCCAAGACTACTGGGTCCCACCTACAACCAGACTAGCTCCAGAGTGGAAAGGCCAGAAAGGCAGGAAGGGGCCAATGAGGAGAGAGAGTGCAACAAAAGTGGAGGAAGTCTGTGTGTGTGTGTGTGTGTGTGTGTGTGTGTGTGTGTGTGTGTGTGTGTGTCTGTGTGTGTGTGTGTCTGTGTATGTGTGTGTGTGCGTGCATATTTTGGATTTAGCTGTGTGGGTGAGAGGGGGAGAGGAAGAGCAGATAGACCGGGGGAACATAATGAGAAAAAGAGACAGAATACTTAAGAGAGACAGCAAAGAGGAGAGGAGGAGGAGGAGCCGTGTGAGAGAACAAGCCAGAGAGAGAGGGGGAAACATGGACAGTAAGAGAGGGAGAGAGAGAGAGAGAGACAGAGAGAGAGAGGTGGGTGGGTGGTTGGGGGCGTGAGAGAGAGACTGTCACCATTATCTTTAAATACCACTCGCTGGCAGGAGGATAGGTTATGCAGAACTGACTCAGCCGTAGAGGTCAGCTCAGGTGTGTGCCGGATTGAATAACTTGTACAATTTCCAATCTGGCAGGAGCTGGAGACATTTTAACCTCTTAGAGGAGCTATTGGCTCCCCCTGCTCTTTAAGATCCTCCCTGATAAGGGCAAGCAGTTAGCCGGAGCCCTGCCGGCTGCCAACAGCCTTTTCCAGGGAATTGGTTTGCAGGATGGGGACTGCGGATGGGAGTGGTGGACAATTAAAAGCTTTGTCAAGTACAGCAAACGCAGCCAGGACTGCGAGGCTGCTTTTTTACAAACTGAAAAAAGTTTGCAAGTCTCTTTTTACCGCTAAGTGATTGACTGTGTATCCCTTCTTTTTTCAGTGTTGTTATTTTTGCTCGCTGGATGGACTGACAGGTTGAAATCCTGCCCCCTTCTCTGGTGGGCAAAAGTTGGCCTGGTTTTCAAAGCCTGACGCCATATGTTTGGAGCATCTTGTAAGGGGAGAAGAGAAAATAAATAAATAACAGTGCCAGTAAAATCCATGAGGTTGTTTCAAAAGACTTCTGCTTAATTACTTCTCTCCTAATCCAGAGCCCTTTACCTGAGGAAGCTCTTCACCCATAAAACAAAGCACACACACACACACACACACACACATACACACACAAAATACCTCTTGTTTTAGACATTTTGTCAAAGACAATAGCGTACTCAATTGATGTCTGAACTGTTAATTCCTTACCGCATGCATCAGGACATACTGTGCCTCCAGGAGATAACAAAAATGTTTTAAAAATCTACCACCAAACGCTCTTTGTGATAGTAAACAATTGTGTCTTTTGTTGGAGAATGGAGAGTGGAGCGAGGAGGAGAATGAGGAGGACAGAAAGCCCTGGCCTCCTCCACCAGGTGCACTTGATAGGGGGAATTACAGAGGTGGTGAACTGGCAATGGCTTTGTCTATGTTCCCAGCAGGTTCAACTCACCATAGCCCTCTCAACATAACACTAGGGCTGGGAGTCACAGAGTCATTCAGGAATCGTTATGGTTACGATACTTTTGCGCTCGATAATGAAAATGTCACGCTACAGTGATTCTGCAATACTCAACATATTGCAACAAGATTAATCTATGATATGTCACTAAATCTGTGTAAATGAAGAAGAGGGAAAAGTGAAAAGGCTAGAATTATTATTCACTGTATTTCACAACTAAATTGAAACAGTGTACAAAGAGCATAGGGTTTTAGCCTATTGCTTTCATTTGATAAGCAACACCTTGAGGAACATGCATTTGTGACTCTAGCAAGTCAAATTGGCGGATGAGTCCATTTACAATCTGAATTGTATAAATGTTTTAGTAAAAATATTGATATTTGGAACCACTGTGCCAATAACGTATCACAAACAAGAGTTATGCGTTATATTGCAGTATCAATATTACAGTATGCCCCACCCCTACGTAACACAATGCTGGAATTCTGCTTTTCATCAGTTTTTATCATACTGGGTACAGATTTAGCGTTAAGTGGGTAGACATCTCATTGTAAAACTGATGAAAACGGTCAGGTGTTGTGTTGCTTTAATGGCCGAAAATTTGTCAAGCAACAGGAACTGATTCACCACTTAATTACCCTCACCTTGTGGATATTTATTCATATGTTTAGTTGTTTCTTTATGCATCATGCCTGTATTTTATCATATATTCTTTGGATCTTTGATCTCAGTAAAAATGTCAAGTTTTTGCCTGAAATTGCACTGTGCCTATTTACAAGGACATTGTTCCCATCTCTTTTGGGGTCAACCATCAAATGCTGGACCTCTATAGAAAGCTGAGAACCTGTAGTTTTTCGTAGGAGACAGTCAAAATAACTGCGTGATGTACTGACAAAGAGTTACAGAGGCTAGAATATAGTTTTTTCTTTCTGCCGGATTACATGCATCTCTGAACTGACCACATTTCAGCCCTCTAGGTCACTTGATATCCCTTAGAAACACAACTGAGCCCTAGCACCAGGTCTTGTGAAGCTGTGTGCAAAAGTAGATCAATATAGAATGAAAATATGAGTGCTTTAGACTATTATTTGCCATGCGTTTTGTAAAATGCCTATGGATACTCCCCATAGGACTTTTTGTTATCCAAAATGCATACTGACAATCAAATGCTTACTGCACATGAACATGAACTTGTGTAGAAGCATAATCCTGGTCTCAAATGAAAGGTAACACTTTGAGGTATCTTGTGGACTATTTAGATTGTATGTCAGGTGTTCTGATATAGACTGACTACACAAATTATGGAATAATTACAAAAAAGTCTCTATTTTTGCATTTACTTTGTTGGTTCAATGAGTGTGTATAAGATTCAATTTCTATGGATTCTTGTGAATATTTCAGTACCCAATATGTTGCATCTACTTATTGTGCTGCAGCTACACTGCAGCCAGAAGTCAGGGTAGCACCAAAAGCGGAGGAGGGGGATGGGGGCATTTTGGATCAAATTTAATTGAGACATTATAAAATTAATCTGAGAATGTAAAGCACTATACAGATGTCCAGCGGGACACTGAAAATTATTGGGTTAAAGGGGTGGCCTCCAGGGACCAAAAGCTTCTATTCCTTCCTACAGTACATGCCCACCAAGTTGCCTGTGGTCTGCTGTCCTGGGAATCATCCACCAAAAACCAAAAATGGGGGAAAGAAGAAAAAAACTGCTAGTGTTGCAGTGGTCATAATGAAACCCTTCAGTCAAGGCAAAGCTATAGAATAATTTATACTGAGGGTTTTTTTCTCTCTACATGAAAATCACTCAATACATCTATTCATCTCCAAACACACAAAGTGAAGGCTTCCCTTTCACAGACCCTGAATCATCACCATTGAATGGCTCAACCCTTCAGGACAGTACAATATAGTCAACTAATGTTACTTGAATCTCATGATGTAAGTTTGGTCTTCACTTGCTTAGTTCACATATTCTCCAGGACCACTTATATCTTCATCATCCTCTCCCTTTCTATCTTCGTCTAGGACCTTCTGCACTCATTCTCCATCTCCCTCTTCCTTTCTCTGCAATTTTGGTTGCTTTTCATTTCTGAAAGAAGACACCAACTGGTGACACCACTGGTGTAATCTCACCAGTTACCTTTTTAAAGGGGTTAAGACTGATGGGTAAGTTTACAGAGTGTATTCACACCCGATGACTATGTTTGATCAAATTCATTGAGTAATGAATGTGGTATATGAGAGAGAGAGAGAGGGGGTTGAAAGGCAGTGTCTTAAAATGACAAATGACATAGTGACGCGTTGTTATATTTCTGTGTCTAAAGTAGAGAAGTGTGTTTAGTGTTTATTTACAATTTAGCAGTGTTTTGCAAAATGTGTGAGGCTGACAATGTGATTATAGTAGCACAATTCTGGGTGATGTTTTGCTCCTTGAGTGTAAGGCCCCACTGTAATAAATGTGATTATAGTAGCACAATTCTGGGTGATGTTTTGCTGCTTGAGTGTAAGGCCCCACTGTAATAAATGTGATTTGTATTCGTAAGCAAGTGGAAGGGAAAGAAAAACAGCTCATTCTATCCAGTCTGATTTTGTGGGTCATGGCTGTGGAGGGAACCAGTGACCGTTAAGGGAGCATATGGCCACTACAGACAGCTTATGGCCGGCTCGGTCTGGTCAGGGAGTACAAGTCAGGTCAGCGACTCCGGGACACAGATTGGGTGACCTCGCATAAGAATGTGAAAGGGATAATCTTCAACACGAGGGGTTAGCACCACCAGGACAGCCTGTCATTTTTCCCCAGACGTCTGACTCCTGTGTAACTGACACAATTACACACCTTGAAAAGTGTTCTTCATTACTGTCTAATATTATCAATCTCATCACAGAGTTTCTTATACTTAGCAAACCATGAATTCCTTATACCGAAACCAGTTTATTTCCTAGCTTGTTACGTTTACTTGATCATTAGTCTTGTTTGCATCAGTGGCAGTGATTAGGATTTGGCCCAGTGTTTTTGCTCAGTTCATTACAGTTCACTGCCCCATGATGGAGGAAATTATTTCTTTGATGGTTTTCCCATTTCAGGCACCACCACATTTTCACTTGACTCTTTATCCACGACCCCTACAGAGCCCTCAGCCGTGGACAAAGGATAGAAAGCGTGCTGCTTTAGGCCACCGTCTCTCTTTTCATCCTCCCTCTTTCCCTTTTATCCTCCTTTGATATTCTGATCCCAATTAAATGAATGATGGCAATTATTCTTTCTGACAACTCTGTATCGAGTGTGTGTGACCTGCTTTAACATTTTTCAAATTCTGCTCAGTATTATTTCAATAAAACGTTCATCATGATAATTAACCATTCAGACATCTAATTCTCGACAATTAATTTTCAGGGAGGACTAGCTAAGTCACATGCGTGGTGGTGGCAAGGGGGAAATGAGGTATGGAGACTAATACAAAGCTTGTGCTTAGGTTAGGTATTGACCCACAGCAATCAGACAGGACACCTGTCCATTATGCAGCGATTACGCCAATCCATCTCAATAATTACATCTGCCATCCAAACATCCGTGTGTGAAATCTCTTTGAGGTGGTACATTCGTGGCAATCGTGCTATACAGAGTACTGAGTTTTTTTTTATTTTTTTGATGAAGCCAATTTTTTAATGAAGCCTGTTTCCCCTCTATAGTTTAGCCTGGCAGAATGCTGAACTTTGAATAACCACCACCGCACTCTAAGGTCTTCAGCACCAGAATTTGGTCCACTTGTTCGAACATAATGCAATCAGCAGCCACAGTCACCCCTGAAACCTTTTCGATATACATAATAACTGTCAAAATAATTAATGAAACAGGCCCTCCAAGCATGGTATGCATTTACGTGACACTGTCTTAATTAAATTATCTGTTAAATATTTAGTGTCCTCAGAATTACCCTGCCAGATTTATCACACATGCTAATAAAGGCAGGAAATACTCATTTAGTCGTGCTGATGAAAAGTAATTAGGCATTTTCAAGGTGATTTGCTACTAAGTCTATGCGGTCTCTGCTTGAGAAGCAACACTTATATGACTGCATGCATGCTTCTAAATGATGGTGATTTGTTCAGCTAAGCCACTGTGTGCACAGGATAGTGAGCTCTATGTTTACTTTCTCAGTCAATTCACAATTGAGAAGATCCCTCAAGGCGCGGTATTGTTTAGTCTGCACGGTAAAAGTCTTAGTCAAGTCAATCTTGAGAGAAACAGCTGAGTGTTTATAATGGCAACTCTATTAACCCTTGATAAACTGTATCGCAAAATGTCTACATGATACTAGTAACAG
>NC_063189.1:31983763-31996263 GCF_017589495.1 Alosa alosa | reverse complement strand
GAGACGCTTCTCATCCCTAAGGTGGTGCAAAAGTCTGTGCACTTGCAGAAAAGATGTGTAACTGTAGGACAACTTTTTGTGCGTAGAATATTGATTTGTAGAATATTTTTGTAATGGAAAAATATTTTTAACTGTAGGATGATTTGTAGCTGTAAAACCGATCCGTACCTGTAGAATAGATTTGTAAGTGTAGGGCGTATTTGTAATTTTGACAATTACTTGTACGGATCATTTTTACAGTTACAAATCATTTCTACAGTTTCAAAACGTGATACACACATACAAAACATTTGAGTCTAATATTCTTCTATAGAATTCAGCTTATGTAAGAGAATATATTCAGGGTAAGGAGTCATTAGAGTGAGAGAGAGAGAGAGAGAGGGAAATGAGAGAGAGAGAGAGAGAGAGAGAGAGAGAGTGTCTGGGCTGGTGAGTGCTTGCCAGAGCAGATGGGGGAAGCACATGCTCACCATGTGCCTGGGTCTCTTTCTCATGTCATCAGGTCTGCTGCAGAATATGGACATATATGAATATTTCAGTAGAACAGAGACACAGAGGTACATACATGCACATAGACATACACACACACAAACTGATATGCACACATTCAGGTTTTGTAGGTGTGTGTGTGTGTGTGTGTGTCTGGGAGTGAGAAAGAAAGGGAGAGAGAGGAGGGGGGCGGGTGGGAGCGTATTTAGATTCACTATGTGTACAGGGAAGAGTGGTTGACAGAGAGAGCGATGGAGAGAGAGAGAGAGAGTTGAGAGACAGGCAAATGGATAGAGAGAGACACAGTGAAAGAATGTATCCAGGGGCAGTGTAACTGAAATTGCCCAGGCGAAGACAGCACGGGGTAAATGTCACGCCATGAGCCACTAGCCCTCTGCACAGCTGTGTGTGTGTGTGTGTGTGTGTGTGTGTGTGTGTGTGTGTGTGTGTGTGTGTGTGTGTTAGAGAGAGAGACAGAGAGATACCCACTATCAGAGTGTGTCAGCTTGGTGCCGCCACCCCTGGGAGGATGTCAGGCAGGGCAGGTTGGAGGTCCAGGCCCCCCATGCTGCTCGGCCGCTGGCTGGAACGCTGCTCAGGTAATTATGCTCTGTGGGGAGAGGAGTGCCGGAAATGGCACCCCACCTCTACCACCACCTCCATCACAGGAGTCAGACACGCGACCCCACAACCCACACCTGCAGACGGTCATTTGTTATGTGAAATGTGCTGATGCACGCACTGTGAGTGTGTGTGTGTATGTGTGCATTCGTGTACCTGTGTGTGTGTGTGTGTGTGTGTGTGTGTGTGTGTGTGTGTGTGTGTGCGTGTGTGTGCGTGTGCGTGTGTGTGCGTGTGTGTGCGTGGTGTGCGTGTGCGTGTGCGTGTGTGTGTGTGAGTGTATGTGTGTGTGTGTGTGAGTATGTGTGTGTTTGTTTGTGTGCGTTTGGTTGTGTGTGCGTGCTGAGTACATGTTTGTTTTGCATAAGGGAATGAATCTAAACCCCAGGCTTGTGTGAAATTCATATCCGTTCTGAAGGTCATATCATCTATGCCAACTGCATATTCAGATTTTTTTCAGAAATGTGCAGTGATCTAACGTTTTACCATTTGGGAATAGATATTGAGAATTCACTAACTGAAAACTGAAAATAACTGAAAATAACTGAAAACTAGATGTACCGCAGAGTGGTACAAAATATGACCGCTGCCCAGTCCAGCACATTTTTTCCACAAAAAGAAATCACGCTGAAAGGCCTATATGATTCTAACTGTCTCACTAAATTGCATTATCCACACTCAATTCTCACTTGTATCTGCTAGACAACAAGTACCAAAACATGATTAGTTCATAGATTTCACATGTAAAATTCATTTTATACAACCCCACCTCCATCTTGCCTGTTCATAATTCTGAGAAATTCTTGATTGTTTGTGTTATGTTTATGTTTATGTTATGTGTGTGTGTGTGTGTGTGTGTGTGTGTGTGTGTGTGTGTGTGTGTGTGTGTGTGTGTGTGTGTGTGTGTGCGTGTTTGTGTGTGTGCCTGCGTATGTGCCTGTGCATGCAAGCGTACATATGTCTACTGTGTGAGTATGTGTCATACGTATGATTACTGTGAATGTATGTGTGTGTGTGTGTGTGTATCTGTTTGTGCACATGTGTGCACATGAAATGGGTTAACATGACCCCTGGAGGCAAACATACGGAACAAAATGGTCATCCTAGGCCCTACAGTTCTTAAGATATTCACAGAGAACTGTGTCTGCCCTACCCTCCTTTCGGGGGTCCAGTCCAGCGGGGGGGCTACAGATCAAAACGAAAAAGGACGGTTCCATGCTATATATGTGGGGGTACATGCCCACCAAGTTTTGTGTACCCTGGTGTCCCTTTCAGTGTCCTGGAATCCTTGATGGTGTACGTCACTAAATGTACACATAAATTATTTTATTGTAAGGCCCCCCATGAACGAAAGTACACTAAACTTGGCATGCATTCGGAGGGTGTCATAATGATCCTACACGTTTAATTTTGTGCAATTTTGACCTTGTCAGCCAGAGATATTGTGATGAAAACACCTCATTTTTTGCTTTTTAATTTTTAACTAGGTGGCGCTATACATGAAATAAGTGGTAATGGGATGGGTTGACATACATAAAAAAAGGTGGACCTCCTAGGCCCTACGGTTCTCGAGATATTCACAGAAAACTGTCTCCGGCCACCTACAGGCCAGTTGGTGTATAGTAACATAAATTAATTTATTGTGTGGCCCCCCATGAACGGAATTCCACAAAACTTGGCGTGCATACAGAGGGTGTCATAATGATCCTACCCTTCCAATTTCGTGCAGTTTTGACTATGTTAGGTCACAGATACCTTCAATTACAACACCTCATTTTACTTTTTGTGTTTAACTAGGTGGCTATACATGAAATGAGTGGTTATGGAATGGGTTGACATGGCCCCTTGAAATCAACATACAAAAAAAATGGTCCTCCTAAACCCTACGGTTTTTGTGATATTCACAGAAAACTGTGTCTGCCCTACCCTCCTTTTGGGGGATCCAGTCCAGCGGGGGGGCTACAGATCAAAACGAAAAACGATGGTTCCATGCTATCCATGTGGGGTTACATGCCCACCAAGTTTCGTGTACCCGGTCTTTCAGTGTCCCGGGGAATCATTGACGGAAATTTGGGCATAAAAAAAAAAAAAAAAAAAAAAAAAAAATCTGACTAAACCTATATGACCGCCGCTTCGCTGCGCAGCGGTCAAAATAACTGAAACATTTTTTTACCAGAGACCATCAACAATAAATTCCACCATAATACATTTAACATTTCCTTTCCAAAGACAAAATATTGAGCCTACGGCAACAATACCTGGGGCCGTATTCACAAAGCCTTTTATCTTATCACTAGGAGTACTCCTAAATCGCACTAAAAGATTTTAGCTAGGAGTTTTCTCTTAAAAGTTATTCACAAAGCCTTTCAGACCTACTCTTAGTAAGGAAAAATGACAACTCCTAAACTAAGAGTGAGTCTTCGTTGCTATGGATGACGTCATTACTCATGCACGAGCTTGCCTGAAGTGACCACCTTGATTGGCTGATGATTGTAACACGGGAATGATTCCAAACACCTCCCTTACGATGATGAGTGACAGGTGACAGGTCCGAGAATGCATGCGCTACACAAGTAGTGTGAAGGACGGAAGATGATGAATAACTGAATAAAAAGGTCTAGCCTAAATGAATAAAGAGTAAGGCAAAACAAATAGCCTAGTAGCCTAATGAAACATAGGCCTACGGATTGATGCAGTAGGCTAGGCTATCTTTGCAACATTATTAAATTAATCTGTCACCATATGCCTACGTTTGCAAAGAGGAGAACATTTTAATTTGATTCACAATCAAACGTTACATTTAATTTACATGTTGACAATGAGTAGTTGTGGTTGTTGTTGGTGGCGTTATAGCATCCCTTTTATGCCTACAATGCAAAATTGTTCCATCGCTCCTGTTGCCGCATACCCATTTCAAAACATCGCAACGTGAAATGCCACAAACAGCTGTTTGTGAATAGGTCTTAGTGAGTTAGGAGTCCTCTTGACTTCTTTTAAGCTGTCCCAGACTTAGGTGCTACTTTTAGGTCTAAAATGCTTCGTGAATTACTTTTAGTGACAAAAATTAGGAGTCCTAAAGTTAGGAGTGACACGCCCATTATTTTTAGGAGTTGCTCCTAAATTCGCCACTTAGGAGCTACTTTTAGCCTTAAAATTCTTTGTGAATACGGCCCCTGATATATTACAGTAAATCTGACATAGGTATTCAACAAAATTAGTGAAGCTTAAGAAATTAGTGAATCTTAACTTCAGAAACATTAACACAGCTGACATTAAAATGTGAATGAATCAATAAATAAAATAGGCCCCCATGAAAGGGGTGTCATAATGATCCTACACTTTTTAAAATGCATGAAATTAGGTGAACAAAATTTCAGAAACATTACTTACAAAATGACATTAAATGCTCTGCTATAAAAGGAAATACTGCCATGAATGAATCAATAAATAAATAAATGCATGAATGAAGAAAGGAATGAATATCTGGCCTTGGTAAATGTATTTATATATTTAAGTAAGCAACTGCAACCTTCATTTATTTATTTATTTATAATTTGAGGAATGAAAATGTTGAGTGGTCACAGATATGCAAGGCATGCATGGCTCATGGCCAGTCATGATGTGTCCTAGCACTTCAGATGTGCTCCTAGTGTCTTCTTGGCAAACTCAAGGAAAAACGGTGACTAAGAGCCTCCCCCCACCTTGCCATTAGGTGGTTTAGTGAGTGTGTTGCCTTCACTCTGAGAAGGAGAAAAGTAGTGAAGGTCAGTAGAATCTGTGGTTCTTGTTCTATGAGTGTGTGTGTGCACATGTGTCTGTGTGTGTGTGTGTGTGTGTGTGTGTGTGTGTGTGTGTGTGTGTGTGTGTGTGTGTGTGTGTGTGTGTGTGTGTGTGTGTGTGTGTGCATGTAGGGGCATGAATGAGTTAGTGAATATAACGTGAAAGTATATTATGTGTGAGAGAGAGAAAAGGAATGAGAGTGAGCATGTACATGTGGGTGTATGAGTGTGAGTGTGTGGGTGTGTGTGGGGGGAGCGGGGCGTAGGGAGGGGAGAGAGAGAGATGGTGTGTTTCTTTAGTAAGTAACTCCAGAGTGTGGTTGGTCCGAGAGTTTTGTGGACGAGGCTTGTGGATGTGTGGATTAGAAATGGGAATGGGTGGGAGTGGAAGGTCTTGGCAGGTCCCAGTTGACTGAAGCGTGCGTGCGTGCGTGCGTGCGTGCATGCGTGCGTGCGTGCGTGCATGCGTGCGTGCATGCATTGCATTTGTGTGTGTGTGTCTATACAGGGAGTGGGTCTCCAAGGGTCTCTAAAAATCCTCAGCCTGTCTTTTCAGGCATGAAGATGGTGTCTAGACTGCCAGTCTTGTGCTTGACAGCCCAAGCAGGCAAGGCCATTGTTTGATCAGAGGTGCGTATGTGTGTTTGGTGTGTGTGTGTGTTTGATGTGAATGTGTTTGTGGTGTGTGTGTGTGTGTGTGTGTGTGTGTGTGTGTGACTGTCTATGGCAATCTACCTATTTATCTATATATCCATCTATCTATCCCCTGGGGACAGTTTAATAAATGTTAAATAGTCAATACATAAATCAACACATTAGCTCATGTAAACTGTTGCATCAAGTACTTTCTTAAAAATAAGTCAATAAAGATTTTATTTGATGATAGTAAACTGATAAGGTATTGTTATCAATGACCATGTTAGCAAGTAGACATTTACTCATCGCAGAGTGTTACAGTAACTAACTAACTAAACTAAACTGGGTGATGAGTATGACTGAAGTATGACTGAATACCAACCTAGCAGTGCCTTTCTTAAGAGTCTCTAGGTTACACCCTTCCCTGCACCTTCCCCTGCCTCCCCTGTCTAAAGCCACCTACATTGCCACAACACATTTGTTCAGATTGAATATGGGGAATTATGAGTCTTTACATAAATCACTTCGCTGAAGTGAGCCATAGCTGCTCTTGGGTTCTCTAATTGATGTTCTGGCGGTCAGCATGGCGGTTGATGCAGCGGTGCCCTAAACATCGTCCTTTGCATGTAGGTCTCTGTAGGGATGTGAGTGTGTGTGTGAGTCAGAGACCCAGTTATGTCGATACGGCTTCCCTTTTCCTAACAGGGAGGCCATTCTACCCATCTGCACTAGATATGCAAGACAATCAGAGTTTGAGGAGACAGGAAGATGTGTCACCTGGGATAGCTCAAGTTAATAGTACTTCAGTTTTGCTTCTTAGAATCCACCATTTACTCAGATAGCTTTCATCAGTGTCACTTGCAAGCTAGTTAACCAGTGTGCTTGGAGACAAGAAATTACATCATGCAGAAAAGTTTAAAAACGAAACTATCTGATGAAGCCATGGAAGAATAAGCTGAATGGCTATAAATCAGGGCTGTAGTGGAGGCACCTCTTGTTTTTCCACCAATTGCAAATTTTAACATTCAAAAATCACACACTGTGTTATCCACATTCACAATATGTACACTCATCAACACTCTAGGGACCCTTTAATACCACTGGCATTTTTTATAAACATTGGACATAACCTCCACCATAATCAAACATGTTCAGAATGCCTTTTTTAAACATCCGATAACACATGGCGCAGTCCACCTTCCCATGATCACAGAATTCATAGTTTATTCACCTCTTATTTTACCTCTCCACCCCTGCCCCAAATATAAACCTATACCTTACAGTATGTTGTTCTGTCTTGTCTAGAGATTACACCACTAACTACACAGTACTGCACAGAGCTGCAGCCACGTGGAGCTACAAGCATGCAAGTTTCATGTGCACAGGTGTACCGGGGTCCCAGGTATTGTTGCCTTGAAAACAAACCATTGTAAAATCCTCCATTGCCTTTTTCAAGAAGTTGCATGTTACATCTACAAAAACAGCACACCCATCCCCATGGCCCGAGTTCCTACGGTTTGGGCAGTGAGTTCCAAGCGCATAGAGCGAAATATGTGGTGGTGGAACAATGTGCAGTGCTTTCAGGAGATAACATCAGATTGCAGTTGTCTGCAGACACCTTTGAACTCCACTGGAGGTAACAGAAAAATTATATTTGTGTAACAGAGCAACTGTGTATGTTTAGTGGATTTCTTTTCATATCCCGAAAAAACCCTACATTCTCTCAGTACCTTGAGTTGGATTTAGACAGAATGGAAGCACTTTAGGATGTCATCAGCTACAACAACACAGCATGAAACTATGGCAGTATACACACACACACACACACACACACACACACACATACATACACACACTCATATATATCAGCAAATGACCAATACAGAAGAAATAGCTGCCAATGAAATAGCTACCAATCTGATGACCGGGAAGACAGGAAGGAAGACAGCGTGGAGGCCATTACTGGTCCCCAGAGATGCAGAGATGGCCAGAGCAGCAGGCACAGTTTAACATGTGATTAGTGCTGAACTTGGAATGGTCACTTGAAAGTCTGTCTATCAAGCAGAATATTTTATCCCTTTGTGTGATCTTAAAAGAGTCTAATTACTCAACAGACTTCAAGGGTCATCTCTCTCAGCCGCCCACCCCCCCAACCAAACACACACACACACACACACACACACACACACACACACACACACACACACACACACACACACACACACACACACGGCATTGAACAGGCCTTTGGTGGTGGGGGTGTGCTGGCGGTGGTGGGAAGTTCATGATAAATGCCCTGTCTGTAGCCTGCCTTAATAGGAGGGATAAACCGAGGGCTAAACTGATGGCATGTCACTTACTATCAAAGGCAGCCACCTCTCCCAATTATGATTCTGCTGCTGACCAAACCACCATTGTGGTAATATTGCAAGTATTTTGCAATATTAAAAAAAACAAAAAAAAATAAAGACTGAAATAGAAGGCTCATACTAGGTTTACATGGAAACAAAGTCTTGAGTTGTATGTAAAATCCATGTAACCGCAGTTGAACCAGCATTGTCTCCGTTTTCATGAGCCTAAAAGAAGTCATAATACACCACTGTTGTTCAACGCTGTCTAATTGATTCTATGGTGAGAAGTGTTGGGTTTTATGCATGAGAAATCAAACCTTCTGCATGTCTCAGGCATCATCATGGGATTTACTTTGTTTACCTTTTAAAAAAAGGAAATGTACACATTAAATGTTAAATGACACCTCTTTATTGTCAGCTCTGTGTGTGTGTGTGTGTGTGTGTGTGTGTTCCTCTGTATATATGTGTCGGTGTGTTTGTATATGTGCATTGTGTTTATTCTGTGTGTGTAGGTGTGTGTGGGTAGGCGCTTCAATGTACAATATGTATAGAATGTATATTTTTGTTTATATTTAGATCCATTATAATATTTGCCAATTATTTTGTACAATAACACAGAAAATTACCATAATGTTGGGTAGATGAATCCTGCCTCATTGGAGACATTATTGGACATTATTTCTAACATCCAGACAGGTAAAATAATTGTAAAATGTATCAAACAAACGTTGGTGAGAGTGAAGAGAGAGAGGCCTCAGTTTTTAATACAAGTCATTTTAGCACTTGGTATCCATTTATGACAATATGATGGATAGGAAACTAACCAATGGTAACACAGTTTCAGAAAAGTATATTATATATAGATATTTTATATATAGATAGATTTATAGTCATGTTGAAGGTTTAAAAGAGTACAGTAAACACTTTTCACACATGATATAAACCACAAAATGTCTGAGATCATTCGAGTTTGTAGGCCAGTGGCATGGGAGGTAACCTGTAAGTCTGACCAGTCCATTTCCCATCGTTGTAAAGTTCAGAGTAGATTCAGTAACACTTGACCACACGAAAGAGGAAACAAAAGAGTTTAGAAAACAGTCAAGTCTAAAACAGATATATTTATCAATAATGCACATTGTATCAATGCTGACTTGTGATTGGTTGGACTTGTTGATGATGCACCTGTAAAGTCGGCTCTGTTGATTGGTTTCTACAGAAACAAGTAAAGGGCTCAGATAAACTTGACGATTGACAGAATGCTGTAAACAGGCTCAACCCAGATCAGCAATATGTCTATTTCTCCATTCCATTTGTGTTTGCTGTTTGTTCCATTTTCCCATTTCAGGTCACGTCCAGTCTGCTTTTTTTTTTTTTTTTTCTTTCTTTTTGTCTTTTGTTGTCCACGTTTGATTTAGTTTCTTCTCAGAGAAGGATTTCAGTGTGTTTCTCAGGCCTGCTGAGAACAGTTTAGAGGCCCCAGTGCTGATCCAGGACATTAGTGTGTATTTAGTCCCAGCGATCCCCCACTGCCACAATCCCCCCACCCCACCCCCAGCCCAGCACTATCCCGACCATGCCCCCACTGAGGCCCAGCTTGTGGTCCTCCAGGGCCCAGCGGCAGCTGGCTGAACATGATAATGATGTGGAAAAGTGGATGCTTTTGTTGGCCGGGCGCATTTTGTGCAAATTCACGCTGTCTCGGGTATGTCCACGCGGAAGGAGCTAGCAAATCCTTTTCCGGGCTGCAAAAGTGGAGAGAGACAACAAAGCATTTAAAGATGTCACCTCACACAAACACACTCTCTCTCTCTCTCTCTCTCTCTCTCTCTCTCTCTCTCTCTCTCTCTCTCTCTCTATTTCTTTGCTTGTAATGTCAGCACCACGACAATGGCCACAAATCACACTAAAAATTAGCCATGACACAAAATGAGCACTGCCTGAGCAGAACGAAGGTGAAATATGCGAGAGTGCACATGCAGCAGGAATCTCATGGCGTGAATGCAGAATGACACTCTCACATGACACTAAAGCCACAGTGGGCTATCACTTGCGGAGAGGTGATGTTTATGTCAGCATAGCAAGCTCATTTAGATCCATCATGCAATATTTGGATTGCTCTCGCTGCACTCGCTGTCCCAGTTCTCGTAAGCTGATGTTCAGAACATTTTTATTATTGACGTCATCGATCTGCATGGGCAGATGATCACCTGCGTTTTCATCTGATTTCATATGATATCAAGTAGTCTCTGGCACCTACAGTAATTAGTTTACAGTAACATGTGACCCATGTCACATTTACGACTCAATTGGCCCAGAACCATAGATATGGCATAAGGACTTCAGCCAGGTTAGAAAATGTTCTCTGATCAACAAAATGTTTCATTTTACAGAATCAATTTACAGGATGACTGTATGTTACACCACTGATAATAATAACAAATATGGTCTATGGGTTCTCTAAATCATGACAAATATACAATAAACATACACTGAGCATACATGATTCCTCAGAAAAAGCATACTGGGTTGTCAGTAATCTCTTTTTCTGCTCAAGTGACAAAAAAGTGGTGAATTGAATGTGGAAATTGACTGCAAATAGGCTGGCAGGATTTGAACAGGTAACAGGCATCAATTTTAAAACTGGGTGACACATTTCTAGTTTATTGAAAAGTATTCAATACAATGCCATCTTGTGAAGACTGTTATCTTGTATGTCTTTTCAGCTTTTTTTTTACTTTTCACAAAGCAGTGAATTTGCAATGTGATGTGTTATCTTCAGAAGAGTTTAAAAGAGGTTATTTGACTACTTTATGTATACGCCTTACCTTTCGTACTGTACAAACTCATTTTACTCCATTAGCAACTTGCACATTTTTTCAATATTTACAGAGCTCTGAGTTTGCACCATTCTTTTTTATGAAGACCAACTCCTTTCTGTAACCTCAGAGGAACGATAAAAGCCACTGCATCAAAGTTTGACAACCATTATCATTCCTAAAATTTTGCAGTGGCAGGTGGTACACAGTGAATTAAATTATGACAATTTCATCCTCTTACACCTCTTGACACGTACTGTTTTTAGCACATTTACTTCCGTAAATACATGGTTAGCATCAAAGTGTTGTGTCTAATTCTGCATTCTTTCATTTTCGTTGTTTTTTTTTTATTCATTGCTCACTTGAGGCCTAGCACAGATGGTGATGATAGCATAATGTAATGTTGGCAATGACAAGCATGTGGATTCAATGAAAAGTCACAACAGACGTAGTGCTATCGACTCCTCTGCTCTCATGAGATAGAGTGGCACCCCAACAGTGGGATGCCACTTGAACAAGAAAGGGACAAAGTAGCTGGGGCAATTTGAGGAAGATTCAAGACAAAAATGTTGGACACATCAATTTGAATAAAAAACATTTTTTATTAGATTTGTTGTTTTTTTTTTGAGTGGGGAAAAGGGGGAGGTAGGAAGCGCCTGTCAGGCATATTAAGGAAAAGAAAGGGGGTTCTTTAGAGCCATATTTGTAAATATATATTAGATATATACATATATGAAAAATAATGGCCCTTGGTTTTGCAAAAAAAAAAAAAAGTTGGACCAGATTTCCTGCAGTGGAGTAGTGGAGATTTGATGGCCTAGATTATATACTCACACAAATAGTTGGCTCTGTGAGGCGTTCGAGCACTAGGCAAGAGAATGTCTAATTCTCTTCTCTCTAGTGTGCCGTGATGTGACTTCTCTTTGCCAAAGGTGGAGAATGATCTATCCCCTGTTTGCACTTGGCTTTCAAGTACTACCTCAGTATCGGGCACTGCGTCCATGCCAGGCACGTGCAGGTTGCTACGATAGTCGGAGGCCTGGCGACTGTCCGATGGCACGAACGAGGGCATCCAACATCGGTCGGAGTGCCCTAGGGCCTTACACTCCTCCGTGCAGTTGGAGAAGAGGTCAGCTCCTGAAAAGCAAACAAACCAAGAAAAAACCAACAAGAAGGTGAGTTGAGCAGGAAGTGAAGGAAGTCTGTGGAACTGGAGACTAATGTTGTTTTACAGCGCTTCCTGTAGAAAAACTACACCGTCTGACACTATTCCTAATCTCAGAGCAGATTAACATCTCCCAGACTAGCACACCAATCACATCTGCATCTTACAGTGTGTGAAGGTTCACGCTGAAAGCTGAGCTGCAGCACATTCCTTTACCCTTCATTTCTAAACATATCTAAATACACCACTTTAAAAATGAATTAAGAACATTTAGCACAGTGGCATGAATTTACTGAACTCTATTGACTCTTGATACCCTGGGAGAGACTGTTTTCCCCAGCATCCCGAGGAGCAAACACATTTATTTTCAGGCGTGTTTGTGTGTGTTTTTGTCGCTGCTGTCTGTAAACATAAAGAGGCCTTACAATCCTGTGACACCAGTTGTGTGAAAAATGAATTGAACAATGGGTGACATCAAAGAGCGAGACGAACAAGAAAGGATTCAGGGCGCCTGCCAGAAACAATAACCCACCGAAAGCTACAAAACCCTCAGACTCGTTACCGCGCTGTTTGAGTTAATTACTCGCATTTTTGAAAAGGAATAGAAAAGGAGGCAAAAAAATGAATAAGTAAATATATGAAT